>NC_133131.1:77952234-78252234 GCF_048418815.1 Hemitrygon akajei
AATTATTCTGTGTACCACCCACAGTATGTTCTGCAGTTGCTCTCCCAGGCTAGTCTGACAGCAACTCACAACTTCCTTGGTAGTAGATGCAGGGTAACACCACCATCTTACAAGTTCCCCTCCAAGTCACACAATCCAAATTGTTTCTATATAATCACTAGAACATTTACTGTTGCTGGGTCTAAATCCCATAACTTTCTTAAGGACTACCATGGTTCAAGAATGAGATTCAGCTCCTCTAAGCTTGAGCAAATAAAATGGTCAATAAAAGACAAATTTCATCCAGATTGCACATTATTTACTTTGAAAGGGGATTTGTGCTATTTCAAAATAGCAATACTTGGAAAATAGGTGAGGCAATTTTAAGAAATTTTTTGATTTAAAGGCAGGTTTCTGACATAATGAAGACACTATACCAATGTCCAGTTTTTAAGAGAACATTAAGATGTTTCCAAGAAATTAATTATCATATTGAGTTCAAGAGCTCTGAGGTAATGTTACAGCTATACAAGACCTTGGTCAGACCCCATTTGGAGTGCTGTGTTCAGTTCTAGTCACCTCACTACAGGAAGGATGTGGATACTATAGAGAGTGTGCAGAGATTTACAAGGATGTTGCCTGGATTGGAAGGTGTACATTTGAGAATAGGTTGTGTTCTTGGCCTTTTCTCCTTGGATGACAGAGGATGAGAGGTAACCTGATAGAGGTGTATAAGATGATGAGAGGCATTGATCGCGTGGATAGACAGAGGCTGTTTCCCAGGGCTGAAATGATCAACACGAGTGGACTTAGTTTTAAGGTGCTTAGAAATAGGTACCAAGGGGATGCCAGGGGTAAGATTTTCCACACAATGTGGTGGTTGCGTGAAATGCATTGCTGGCGGTGGTGGAAGCGGTTACAACAGGATCTTTTAAGAGCTTCTTAGATAGATACATGGACCTTAGGGAAATAAAGGGCTATGCGCTAGAGAACTTCTAGGCAGTTTCTAGAATAGGTTACATGGTCAGTATAACATGGTGGGCCAAAGGGCCCGTAATGTGCTGCAGATTTCTAAAACAACATTACTTATATTGATGCTTACTTTTTTCAAGAAATTGGCTACCTATAGAGAATCCCAAGGAATCTGTTTGAAAATCTAAAACCCTAAAGTGACAGTATTAAAACAATCCATCTGGGAATCTGGAATTGTCTACATTAGGTTAAACAGCCTTCAGTCAATAATTCAATTAGGAGGTTAAGGTATTTCAGCTTGTCACCAAACACTAACAATTTCTACAGATGGACGGGGTGGTGGGGGTGTTAACTTGAAACACAGGAATGCAAGAAGCTGCAGAGAATAGTGGACTCTGTCCTATACATCATAGGCACACCCCTCCATCTCCATCCATAGGTGCTGCTTGATTTGCCAAACTCCTGTGTTTTCTGTGTTGCTCAGGATTTCCAGCATCTACAAAACATGTCAATGAACATCCCCACCATTCAGAACATGACATCTTTTCACAATTACCATCAGGCAGGAGGCATAGAAGCTTGAAATCCTGCACCACCAGGTTCAAAAACAGCTACTTCACTTCAACCATTTGATTCTTAAACCAGCCAGAGAACCTTAATAACTACATCTTAGTAAAACTGTGACCACAGCATGAAAATTAACTTTTTCATTCTAATTGTGTTTTCTTTAAAAGTTTATCATTGTTTTGTTTTTCTTTTGAATACTGCTCATCTGATGCCACCTGCTATGATGCAGCTGCAAATAAGTTCCATTATACCCAAGCATATCTGTAATTGTCCATGACAATAACCTTGACAAAATTCCCCAGCAATCTCTGCCTCTTAACCAAAATTCAAAATAACATTAAGGATCAGGACAAAGCAGTAATTTCATCATGCATTGGGGTATGATATCTTTACCTAACAAAGCTCAAGTAGCTCATTGAGTATACCCAAGACAAAAAAAAAGATTAGATATTAATGGATCAGCATGTTGCACAGCAGTTGCTGTTGAAGCCTCAGATCCAGGTATGCGAGTTCAGTGAAAACCTTGACTTGTTGCCTTTGTGCCACCTATACATTTATCACATGACGATGTGGATTTCCAGCACGGATGCACTATTAGGTTATACTTACCAATTACTGATTCCGTGATCTTCATCTGCATTAAAGGAAGATGAACAGGTGCAAGATTAAGCTGCAGGGGAATGGAAACAGACTAGATGTGAATTATCATCTTCTGTACTATAACAAGTAGATGGGTTTAGTGAAGGCAAGTGGCTCTGAATAAAAAAGATCAGCCACAATTGTTGCCCGGGTTCAACCATTCAGCTTCACATTGGAGCAAACACTACAGCTAAATGCCATCAATTTCACAACAGTCAGCAGAAAAAATTTGTAGTTATATGCTACTAAAGCAAACCAAGTGGGAAACCATCTCCTACTAAGTAGCATTTGCCAGAATAGATTGATAGATGCAGGGCAGTTTGATAGAAAACTGATTTTATTTAAATAACAATAAACACAATTTCTATTTACTAAGCCATTTAATTGAAATGGCGGACATACACCAATTAGTACACCAATTCTATCCTAATTTGTGTGTGGCTCCAGGACCCCATTGTAAGAATTGAATTCAAAGGCCCTTAAAGCTAAGTACTGATCCCACAAATGACAACTATATTCAAACCGACATACCCCCATACTGTACAATGAATGAATGTTCAATTTAAGTCAATGTTTTCAAATTCTTCCATAGAGTCATCCCTCACTAATACCTCAGAAAACAACATCCCACCAAAGCCTCAACTGCATCCAAGGCCTACTGCCATACAACTAAGAACCACCCGGACACCCCCATACAAGTACGGGATATCCACTCTCACTGTTCCCTCTCAACATTATGTAGCTTGTTAAACCCTGTAGCTAATGGTAAATTTTGCTTAACCAATTTTCCTGCATTGTACATTGTGGAGGGGGGTGAGGGGCGGGGGGGGCGAAGGGCAAGGGCCTCCTCCACTGTTGGGATAAAGCCACACTTAGGTTGAAGGAACACCGCCTTGTATTCCATTTAGGTAGCTTCCAACCTGACTGCATGAACGTAGATTTCTCAAACTTCTATAATGTCTCCACCCTCCCTCACCATTTCCCATCCCCTTATCCCTCTCTTACATTATCTCCTCGCCCGTCCATCGCCTCCCTCTGGTGCTCTCCACACCCCCACCCCTATTTTTCTTTCTTCCGTGGCCTTCTGTCTCTTTCACCAATCAACTTCATTGTTCTTTGATTCATCCTCCCCCTCTAAATTTCACCTATCATCTGGCACTTCTCTCTCCTCTCTCACTTTTCAAATCTACTCCTCAGCCTTTTATCTCCAGTCCTGCTGAAGGGTTTCAACCCAAAACCGTACTTTTTCCCCATTGATGCTGCCTGGCCTGCTGAGTTCCTTCAGTATTAAGTATGTGCTGCTCAGATTTCCAGCATCTGCAGCTTTTCTCGTTTGTCTCATTATTACTTTCATACATTAGCAAATTAAGATTTTCATAGACACTGTCTACACAACAAAGGAACTTGTAAGACTGACTTAAGAACAAGTTTTACACATACAAAGCCTGTCTAATGGAGAACCTGCAGTTTGAGTTGTGGACATTCATTAAGGCATCCCATGATCAATCAAAATACAACTAAAATATGATGATAAAATTCCTCTGTGCCAGAATTTCATTAGTCAAAATAGTCCTGATTTATCTAAATGGCAAATCAGGACATTTTGGCCAGTTATTGTTTCAGCACCATAAACTTATTAGTTGGTCCTACTTTAATAATCAGGTATATCAAATTGAATCTTCCATACACGTTGCTTTTTACTTGCTAAATTATAGTTCCATGAGTTACTATTAACATGCCCTGGATAATCGAACCAGACCATTTTCTTCTGGACCCAAGTTTTCTTTTCACAAGTCAAATAAAATAATTACAAAATATCTAAAGCAGTACACCACAATGCATCATTACCACCATTATGAAAAAGGTATAAGCAGAGACCCAATAGCCTACTTAATGAAACGCATACGTGTTATGAATGCCAAATCCCACCCTATCAACATAGTGGAGATCACGAGTGAACAAAAGCCTGAACAAGTCAGTGTTTTTTTTCACCCTGCAGACTAACCAACCTGCAACTTTGGGAGGGTCTACAAGACATTACTCCCTACAAAGCAAAACCCAAAAGCATGAATGGCAGCAATGCTTCACTACCAGATGAACACAACACCTTCTATGCCTGCTTTGAAAAGGAGAACACAACTACAGCTGTGAAGATCCCTGCTGCACCTAATGACCCTGTGATCTCTGTCTCAAGAGACCAATGTTAGGCTGTCTTTAAACACTCGCAAGGCAGAAGGTCGCGATGGAATACCTGGTAAGGCTCTGAAAACATGTGCCAAATAACAAGCAGGAGTATTCAAGGACATTTTCAACCTCTCACTGCTACAGGCAGAAGTTCCCACTTGCTTCAAAAAGGCAACAATTATACCAGTGCCCAAGAAGAATAATGTGGGCTCATTACTCATTATCACCCGGTAGCACTCACATCTACAGCGATGAAATGCTTTGAGAGGTTGGTCATGACTAGACCGAATTCCTGCCTCAGCAAGGACCTGGACCAGTTGCAATTTGCCTATCACCACAATAGGTCAATGGCAGATGCAATCTCAATGGTTCTCCACATGGCTTTAGACCACCTGGACAACACAAACACCCATACAGGATGCTATTCATTGACTACAGCTCAGCATTTAATACCATCATTCCCACAATCCTCATTGAGAAGTTACAGAACCTGAGCCTCTGTACCTCCCTCTGCAATTGAATCCTTGACTTCCTAACCGGAAGACCACAATCTGTCCGGATCGGTGATAACATCTCCTCCGTGCTGACGATCAACACTGGCGCAACTCAGGGGTATATGCTTAGCCCACTGCTCTACTCTCTATATACACGTGACTGTGTGGCTAGGCATAGTTTAAATACCATTATAAACTTGCTGAAGATACAACCATTGTTGGTAGAATCTCAAATGGAGATAAGAGAGTGAACAGGAGTAAGATATACCAACTAGTGGAATGGTGCTGCAGCAACAACCTGACACTCGATGTCAGTAAGACAAAAGAGCTGACTGTGGACTTCAGGAAGGTTAAGACAAAGGAATACATACCAATCCTCAGAGGAATCAGAAGTGGAGAGAGTGAGCAGCTTCAAATTCCTGGGTATCAAGATCTCTGAGGATCTAACCTGGTCCCAACATATCGACGTAATTATAAAAATGGCAAGACAGCAGCTATACTTCATTAAGAGTTTGAAGAGATTTGGCGTGTCAACAAACACACTCGAAAACTTCTATTGTTGTACCATAGAGAGCATTCTGACAGGCTGCATCACTGTCTGGAATGTTGGGGTGGGGGGGGGGGGGGCTACTGCACAGGACTGAAAGAAGCTGCAGAGGGTTGTAAATCTAGTTAGCTCCATCTTGTATACAAGCTTACAAAGTACCCAGGACATCTTCAGGGAGCAGTGTCTCTGAAAGGCAGCATCCATTATTATGGACCTCCAGCACCCAGGACATGCCCTTTTCTCACTGTTACTGTCAGGTAGGAGGTACAGAAGCCTAAAGGCACACACTCAGTGATTCAGGAACAGCTTCTTCCCCACTGCCATCTGATTCTTAAATGGACATTGAATCCTTGGACACTACCCCACCTATTTTTTTTGATATACAGCATTTTTTTGCTCTTTTTTAAAATCTATTCAGTACACGTATACTGTAATTGATTTAAATATTTTTATTATTCTCTTCGAGATTATGTATTGTATTGAACTGCTGCTGCCAAGTTAACAAATTTCCAGTGATAACACCAATGAGAATAAGCCTGATTCTAATTCTGAACCTGCTGAAATCACAATGCCTATCAAACATCTGAAAGTCAATGTGACGAGTCACAATCCAGCAACTCTCAAGCCCAGTACCACCTAGGACTAAACAATCTGCTTGACTACATCATCATCCACCAGCATAAACATTAATTCCTTATATCCTTGATACATTATCTGTAATTTTGTAGCATCTACAACATGCCAAGGCCATTCCCATATAACTTGTCTAACCTGTGCCCTCCATGACAAGAACAAAAGGATGGCACAAAGGAACACCCAAGATGATGCAGGCATGGAGCTGAGGGAATGTCTGGGCTAACATGGAGGTGATGAAAACAGCAAGAGTGGCTGTGCCATTATGGAGAGTGCAATGAATGGAGCATGTTCCTTCAAACTGGACTATTCCAACCTGAAACTACAGTTTCCATGTCTTTATTGACACATTGTTTGACCATTCATAGTCCAGGCTGGATAAAATATGTGAGCCCTGGTATTTAATAACTGCTAGAACGTCCTTTAGCAATAATAATCACCACCAAATGTTTCCTGTACCTTCTGATCAGATCTGCACAATGGCAAGGGGGAATTTTAGACCACTCCCCCATACAAAACTGTTTCAGTTCAATATTTCTGGGATGCTTTGCATGAACATCCCTCTTAAGGTCATGCCATAGCATCTCAATCGAGTTAAGGTCTGGACTCTGACTTGGCTGTTCCAAAACATAAACTTTCTTATTTTTAAACCATTCTGTCGTTGACTTACTCTTGTGTTTGTGATCATTGGCTTGTTGCATCATCCAACTTCTATTAAGCTTCAGGTGACAGACCACTACCCTGACATTCTCCTATAAAGTGTCTTGATACAATTTTGAATTCATTGTTCTCTCAATGATTGCAAACTGTCCAGGCCCTGAGGCAGCAAAGCATGATGCTCATTCCACCATGCTTCACAGTTAGGATGAGGTTTTGGTGTTGGTGTGCAATGTTCTTTTTCCTCCAAATATAGTGTATATTTCTGCCAAAAAGTTCAACTTTTGTCTCATCTGTCCACAGAACATTATCTCAAAAGTATTTTGGAACATCCAGGTGGTCTTGTGCAAACTTGAGATATAATTTTTTTTTGAAGAGCAGTGGTTTCTTTATGGTGTCCTTCTATGAACAGCATTCTTGTTCAGTTTTTCTTGTAGTGAACACAAGAGAGGCTTCAGTTCTAGAGATTTCTGTAGGTCGAGTTCTTTTCCACCTCCTTCAGCATTGCACACTGAGGTCTTGGTCTGACCTTTGCAGAACACCCACTCTTCGGGAGAGTAGCAACAGTACTAAATTTCCCATTTGTAGACAATTTCTCTTATTGTAGACTGATGAACACACAGGTCTTTAGAAATGCTTTTGTAGCCTTTTCCAGCTTCATGCATCTCTACAATTCTTCTTCCTGCAAGGTCCTCTGCAAGTTTTGGTTCAGACAGTTTCAGTTCAGTTTTGAACAGACAGATAGGGCAGGGCACCTCTAAAGCCATACCTGCAATCTCATTGGTCGGAATACCTGACTCCAAATAGCTTTTGGAGAAGACGTCACCCCAGAAGTTCGCAATACCTATCCTGCTGGTGACCCTCCAAATCCCGTTATCAGTACTCACTTGGTATATGGCCGACAGGCTTATCATTGGCTGCCAGGGGTAGGGTTCTAAAAATGGGGGTTTTCGCCTGAACCAAAGCCATGGAGTGGTGGCTGTTATCTGGCCTATGCAGTACCATAGATGTACCACTTGCCTACTCTCTCTGCATCCTACCACATGGGGCTGCCATCGAAGGACAAGGGAAACTGCGTGTTTCTGGATTGTAGTGTTCCTCTTCTGGGAAGCTGCCACACTGGCTCATGAAAGCATTAACATGGCTGCAACATTGCTGAAAAAATTGGCTAATGGTACACCGTTAGTGTTACAGAGATAGACTTTGTCTGAGAGGTGATACTTGTGCATTAGCCAGTGAGTATGTATGCCCGATACCAACAGCCTACTGTCAGAGTTTCAGA
Organism: Hemitrygon akajei; assembly: GCF_048418815.1. NCBI lineage: Eukaryota > Metazoa > Chordata > Chondrichthyes > Myliobatiformes > Dasyatidae > Hemitrygon > Hemitrygon akajei. The sequence continues at coordinate 77,960,189 of NC_133131.1, forward strand.
GACTCCACACTATTGAAATTCAGTAAGATTTATGTGGTCCTCTATGGAACAAAAAGGAGGGAGTGTGGAAGCAAGCCAAGGGTTAAAGACAATATCAAGGCGAGAGTAACTGCAGCAGTGTGTAGTCCAAACCAGACTAGAGAAAGTTTTGAAGTGAGACCACCAGAGCCTAATTTGCTTACTGCTGATAGGCGAGAATGACTGGCTCTGCGTAATCAATGCAGAAAAACATATCTTTGCACAGGATGTGCCAAAGACAGACGAAAGGATGCAAAATGCACTCAACGACTAAAAAACAATTGCATTATTAATCTCAAAGTATCAGCTTGTTTCTCTTGACTTTAATATCTCTTTTGTGAATTGTGATTGATCTTGCAAGTTAGAAATTCAAAACATTCAATTTACTAAATGGTCAATATCCATAACTAATAAATTAATTCTGCATAAAAATTCTATTTTCTATTCAGACTTCAGAATAGTGCAGGTGTCAGGGGCCATGATGTTCTCCTTATGCACAAAATACTATTATAACATTCTCATTTTTTGAGTGTGTTCTAGGTCCAATTATTTTAGTATCGGTGATGACAGCATGCTACTGCCTTTTTTTGTGCCAATCCAAAAAGTACACAGAAAATAGAAAACTGCAGCACAATATAGGCCCTTCAGCCCACAAAGTTGTGCCGAACATGTCCCTACCTTATGTATAGCTCTCAGTACCAGTAACTGTGTTAACTGTTCAGGCTAACAAAATGGCTTTTCTGTAATGTTACTTAATGCTGTAATGGGTTTCTGTATCTGGAATGTTTGGGTTATAACTGTAGATTAGATGGGGGGAGGGGTGGAACTAATCAATGGAGAATTGTTATGCTATCTTGTATCTGTGAGCTAAGCGGGAGTTCACTGTCTTTCTCGGGAGGCGAGCGAAAAGGATGGACATGTGCGGAGTGGACAGCGGTTCCAGGGCGGCGGATACTGGAAATCAGCGGTTCAGATGGTGGCCGAAGGCTCGGAAGGCCGTTGCGGATGGAACCAGAGGCATGAGTTCCAAAGTATTAAAATATTATGTGCACAAACTGATACATTTACTGATTTGGCACCTTTAGGTTATCTGTTTCTACTAACCCATCACTAAGAAAAAACTATAAAGTTGCAATTATTTACTCCCCTTTGGTGTATTGTCTGATATTTGTGTTGCGAGTGTGTACTGGGGGGGGGGGGCATTACACTGAAGTACTGCACTATTGGCAGGGCGAATGGGGGTAAATTGTGGGCACAGATGCTACACTTAAAAATTACTAGGCTTACCCATAGCCCTCTATTTTTCTAAGCTCCATGTACCTATCAAAAAGACTCTCAAAAGCCTCCACCACCGCCAGCAGCCCATTTCAAGCATTCACCACTCTCTGAGTAAAAAACTTACCCCCGACATCTCCTCTGTACCTACTCCCCAGCACCTTAAACCTGTGTCCTCCTGTGGCAACCATTTCAGCCCTGGGAAAAAGCCTCTGACTATCCACACGATCAATGCCTCTCATCATCTTATACACCTCTATCAGGTCACCTCTCATCTTTCATCGCTCCAAGGAGAAAAGACTGAGTTCACTCAACCTATTCTCATAAGGCATGCTCCCCAATCCAGGCAACATCCTTGTAAATCTCCTCTGCACCCTTTCAATGGCTTCCATATCCTTCCTGTAGTGAGGCGACCAGAACTGAGCACAGTACTCCAAGTGGGGTCTGACCAGGGTCCTACATAGCTGCAACATTACCTCTCGGCTCCTAAATTCAATTCCAAGATTGATGAATACCAATACACCATACACCTTCTTAACCACAGAGTCAACCTGCACAGCTGCTTTGAGCGTCCTATGGACTCAGACCCCAATACCCCTCTGATCCTCCATACTGCCAAGTCTTACTATTAATACTATATTCTGCCATCATATTTGACCTACCAAAATGAACAACCTCACACTTACCTGGGTTGAACTCCATCTGCCATTTCTCAGCCCAGTTTGCATCCTATCAATGTCCCACTGTAACCTCTGACAGCCCTCCACACTATCCACAACACGTCCAACCTTTGTGTCATCAGCAAACTTACGAACCCATCCCTCCACTTCCTCATCCAGGTCATTTATAAAAATCACAGAGTAAGAGTCCCAGAACAGATCCCTGAGGCACTCCACTGGTGACTGACCTCCATGCAGAATATGACCCATCTACAACCACTCTGCCTTCTGTGGACAAGCCAGTTCTGGATCCACAAAGCAATGTGTCCCCCCCCCCCCCCCCCCCGGATCCCATACCTCCTTACTTTCTCAATAAGCCTTGTATGGGGTACCTTAACAAATGCCTTGCTGAAATCCAATACACTACATCTACTGCTCTTCCTTCATCAATGTGTTTAGTCACATACTCAAAAAATTCACGATCTACCCTTGACAAAGTCATGCTGACTATTCCTAATCATATTATACCTCTCCAAATGTTCACAATCCTGCCTCTCAGGATCTTCTCCATCAACTTAACCACTGAGGTAAGCCTCACTGGCCTATAATTTCTTGGGCTATCTCTACTCCCTTTCTTGAATAAAGGAACAACATTCGCAACCCTCCAATCCTCTGGAACCACTCCCGTCCACATTGATGATACAAAAATCATCACCAGAGGCTCAGCAATCTCCTCCATTGCCTCCCACAGTAGACTGGGGTACATCTCATATGGTCCCGGTGACTTATCCAACTTGATGCTTTCCAAAAGCTCCTGCACATCCTTTCTTAATATCTACATGCTCAAGCTTTTCAGACTGCTGCAAGTCATTACTACTATCACAAAGATCCTTTTCCAAGTGAATACTGAAGCAAAGTATTCATTAAGTACCTCTGCTATTTCCTCTGGTTCCATACACTTTCCCACTGTCACAATTGATAGGTCCTATTCTTTCACATCTTATCCTCCTGCTCTTCACATACTTGTAGAATGCCTTGGGGTTTTCCTTAATCCTGCCCACCAAGGCCTTCTCATGGCCCTTTCTGGCTCTTCTAACTTCCTTCTTAAGCTCATTCCTGTTAGCCTTATAATCTTCTAGATCTCTAACATTGCCTAGCTCTCTGAACCTTTTGTAAGCTTTTCTTTTCTTCTTGACTAGGTAGTGGTTGTATCATTAGTCAAATGCTTCATTTTGGGTGGTGACAGGTTTCTCAAGAGAAACTGGCAAGGTACAAGACTTGTAGCCTTTGGGTAGTGGAAAAGTCTTGGTTGGTTACTTGCTGCACAACACCACGCCCTCTGACTTATTTTTATACAATGTTATTTGAGGTGATAGAGTTTCTGACACACAACTTTCAAAATGTTGATTGGTAGGAGACTTGACAATAGTGATGCTTTGAATGCTACAGGTAGCTGCACTTAATTGAAGATGCTTTTGTTTGACATTTGTCATTTAAATATGCTACATTTCCAGCCCATGTTGGAATGTTGTTCAGGTCAGGCTGGATGCAAGCACTGGCTGCTTCATTATTTATGATGTTGTGAAAGGAATGGAGTATTACAGTTATCACTCAAAATAAGGCTCAAAGATTCATTTATTATCAAAGCATGTATCCATATACAATTCTGAAATTCATGTTCTTTGCTATCTGGCGAAGACAGAAGGCATTCAGGGTGTTACGTACTCCGTAACGGTTTATAAGAACCAGCAGAAATGAACACAGCCAGAGTCTGGTTTTGCTATTAACAGAACACTATTTTATTAGTGTCCACGTAATATAGTAATACAAAACCAGATAAATCAAACAGATTAGCAGAGTTTATGCATATACAAGTGTAAAAATATAAAACCCCAAACTTCTTCAAGCTTAGGTGGTAAATGATAGGGTCTTATGATGGTATAGGAACGAAGTCAGTTCAGTTCGTGATATTGAGTTGAGTAGAATTCGGGAGAGAGGGGAGCGATGGCAGGAGAGAGGGGGATGGGAAAGCGCGGTGATTTGTTATTCAAATAAGCTGATGCTGTTGATCTTCCCGTTGTCCTCCAAAGTCCTTTTAAAGTCACCGACTGTGACCACACTAAGGGTACTGTCTTCACGTGGTAAAGCTATCAACCCAGGCAAGGGTTAAACACACCGATAGCTTTCCACTGGTCACCCTTTTCTCACACTGCAAGCAAAACCCAACCTTTCGTGGGCACTCATCTAGTGTCTGTTTCTTCTGTATCTGTGTGTCTTCCGTGTGCCTCGTGTGTCTGCCTGAAAACCAGCTGACCTTGTATGTGTGTGTGTGTGTGTGTGTGTGTGTGTGTGTGTGTGTGTGTGTGTGTGTGTGTGTGTGTGTGTGTGTGTGTGTGTGTGTGTGTGTGTGTGTATATATATATGTGTGTGTGTGTGTATATGTATATATATATGTGTGTGTGTGTGTATATATATATATATATATATATATATATATATATATATATATATATATATATATATATCAAACATGCTGAACTCCAGTTGTCCATTGTATAGCTCTGCCCTTCCATCACCACAGCCACGCAAGCTGCTCGGCGCTTTCTCTGAATCAGTGGCACACACACTGTTCTTAAAGGCACAGTCCATAATGAATAAACCTCAGGATCTCGTCACAAGGGAAACATCAAACCCACACTCCCCCTCCCCCCTGCACACAAAAAGAATGGTAACCTGATCATCAATCCCCAAAAGCCCCCTTCCCCTGCACAAAGTGGAACATTGAACCCCCAAAATCAACCACTCCCTACACAAAAACTGAGCACAACAGAACTACCCCTAAACACCCTACCTCTAACAAAAAGGAAAAGAAATGGGTGAGTAAAAAAAATAAAAACCATATGTCTGAAAAAGTCCAGTCTATAAATGCAACAGTCCTATCCACAAACGCAAAACCACAATACCACCGGCACTCATCAAAAGAGCGGGACACAGCACAAGGCAGGTAGGCCTCTCTGCATGCCACAGGAAACCACAAAGTGATGGGCTGCTCAGAGACTACATCTTAGCAGCAGTCAGTGCTGAACTCTCACTCACCTTCCAGTCACCTCGATGCCTTAATCTTGCTCAACACTTTAAATCAGCGATTAATGGACACTTTAATCAACAAAAATGGAGTCGAACATCAGCTCACACCCTGTCTCAGCCATCCGATTACATGCTTACTTCCCAGAATCTTCTCAGAGACAGCAAAGTGCTGGATCCTCAATCTATCGCCAATCTGTAAATTACAAGCTCTGATGGTCCCAGAAACATACTTAAAGGTGAAAAATAGACATAAAAGTAGTTTTTAAAAAAGATATTTTCATGTGCTATCTGGAAGATGTTGACCAAGGAAGCATTGCACGCTGGTGCCATCTTGACTGGAAGTCTGCTTCCTCTTTCAGTCTTGTGACAAGGTCAGTGCAGTGGCTAATATATTATCGTATAGCAATTCTGAGATACACCTGAAGTGGTTATGTAGTGCTGAGATAATGGATCATGGATGGGATAACTGCTGCTTTTAATTAGTTCTTCTTTGATTCCCATTTCACTGATTCTGGCCTCAAGGTCACACTTGTTCATCTTTATTCATAACTTGGTTTGTGTTCATGCTTCTTTTTGCACTATAGTTGTAAGTAAAGACTGGAGCTGAGTAGTTATAGGTGGGTAACTATCACCTCCTTTCATCATCTGGTTAATTGAGAGTGGACAGGTCAACTAGATTACAAACACGAGGAAATCTGAAGATGCTGGAAATTCAAACAACACACACAAAATACTGGAACACAGCAGGCCAGGCAGCATCTATACGGAGAAGCACTGTCGACTTTTCGGGCCAAGACCATTTAGTCCTGACGAAGGGTCTCGACCCGAGATGTCGACAGTGCTTCTCCTTATAGATGCTGCCTGGCCTGCTGTGTTCCACCAGCATTTTGTGTGTGTTGTAGGTCAATTAGATTTGTCCTTTCTGAGAATGGACCTCACAGGAGCTGTTAATTCTGTACTGCAGGTCTCCATTGCACTTGGGATGTTGTTTGGTGCCTTTTCCAGTGTACAAATCATTGGTTATTCAAGGATAGGGGAACAGACTTCAGACAGCAATAAAATTCAGATACCATCAAGTAGCAGTGACTCAGAGTGGTAAACACTTTCATAAATATAGCAACTTCTATGTCGGTTTTCAATCCTGACTCAGTCTCTGGGTACATTGATTTTTCACCCCTTGCCAGTACAGAATATCAAATGTACACAAGGCATTAAATTACAATGCATTTGATGACAAACAGGATTCCCCGGACACCACAGGGGAGGGCTTTAGAATAATGGAACAGCACAGAGACAGTCATTTGGCTCATGTTGTGCCGAAACAATTACACTAGTATTTAAATGTCTAATTAAACTAATCCCTTCTCCTGACAACGCCTATATCCCTACATTCTGTGCTTATTCATGTGAATATCCAAGACCCTCTTAATTGCCTCTATTGTATTTATCTCCACTACCACTCCTGGCACCCATCACCCTTTATTTCCTGCTCAGCACATCTCCTTTGAACTTATTCCTCTAAGTTCATGTCCTCTAATACTAGACGTGTTGGGGAGGAAGCATTAAGAAGAGGGACGCCTCACGTCTTAATAAGCTGGTAAGGAAGGCGGGCTCTGTCGTGGGCAAAGTACTGGAGAGTTTAACATCGGTAGCTGAGCGAAGGGCGCTGAGTAAGCTACGGTCAATTATGGAAAACTCTGAACATCCTCTACATAGCACCATCCAGAGACAGAGAAGCAGTTTCAGCGACAGGTTACTATCGATGCAATGCTCCTCAGACAGGATGAAGAGGTCAATACTCCCCAATGCCATTAGGCTTTACAATTCTACCGCCAGGACTTAAGAACTTTTTAAAAGCTATTATTAATGCTTTTTGAGATAGTGATTTAGATGCATATCATATTTTTTACTGAGTTAAGTATTGTATGTAATTAGTTTTGCTACAACAAGTGTATGGGACATTGGAAAAAAGTTGAATTTCCCCATGGGGATGAATAAAGTATCTATCTATCAATCATTCTGAATCTGCTGAAAAATGCACGAGTTCTCTACTCTTTGCCCCTCAATATTTTAAACTTCAGTTTGATCTCTCAGCCTTTGTTACTAAATTAAATAGCCCAAATGGGTCTAATCTCTCCTTTATAGCACATGCTCTTTAATCTAGACAGCATCCCGGTAAACTTCTTGTGCACTCTCTCCAAAGGCATCCATCCAACCTGGACTGAATGCAATACCTCCAGATGTCACTCAATCAGTTTTATAAAGCTGCAACGCAACTTCCTGTCTCTTGATCTCAGCGCCTGGGTTAATAAAGGCAAGTGTGTGTTATGCCACCTTTAACAGCTTATCAACCTGTGCAACCACTTTCAGGGAACTGGGGATATAGATCAGGGTTTGTCAACTGGGGCTCCACGAGAGGTCATGATTTAAAAATTAAACATCATTTTTTGAACTTCACGTTACATGCAATGCTACAGCTCACATTGATGGGCAGTGACCGAGCAGCCCCGTTAGCAATCTTGCTGGAGGTCTCTCGGCCCAGTATAGCAGTGCACAGTAGGACCGTATTTATTTGGTTGAGTCCATTCCAAGCTTTTAACATGAGATGGGGGAGCCAGTTGATAACTGGTCTGCTGCATTGCTCTGTGGGAGGACAGCAGGCTGATGGGGAGCATGAAGTATGTTTTCCAAACATTGAATGGATTTGCCCAACTTCAGCCTCTCCCCCAAATTATCTTCTCCAACTCCCCCTTATATGCTGCTGACTAATGGGAGTGAAAATTGGAGGGAAATTTTCATTCTAAAAGGAGGAATTTTTACGTGCTAAGATGGAGCTGTTGCACTGCCACTTTGCTATTGTTGTAAATGCTGCAAAAGGTGTATTTGGTAGGTTAGAAGTGAAGATTTATGAAGATTTTGTATTTGTAAGTGGTTTCCTCATTTAGTTAGTTTGTGATGCTGTTCTTATGTAACAATGGACACAAAAAAGGAAATCCAGGTTTACAATGAAAATAACTTATCAATGGGTTTTCCATGGACTGGTGATCCAAGTTGTCCTATTCCACTGTGGCAAACTTACAAATGCAGCAATTGCTCCAGCAAAATTGAAAAAAAAAACAGCAATATGACACATAAAAGCGCTGATCATTTTAATTGGCTATTGTAATCTCAAAACAAAATAAAGCTTTTGTTAATAAAGACAGTTAGTAAAAAGATTCAGGAAGTTATTGAGCAGAACTTATTACCCAGGAAGGGAAAAGACCGTTGGTGAGAAACTAATGATACCAGCATATAAAACACTAGGACAGGATGCAGTATGAGAAATTACAAAGTTTTCACTTTCAAACTGTACAATAACTTGATTATTGATGAGATATCACTTGATGCCGAAGAGGTTTGTGTGATACCAACTGAAAAACAGCAGTTTCTCTATCCAGTTACAAAGAAGAGAAAAATCAGATGCTGGAAATCCAAGCAACACACAATCTGCTGGAAGAACTCAGCTGGTCAGGCAGCATCTAAGGAAAAGATTACAGTCCACATTTCAGGTCAACACCATTTGTGAGGACAGGAGGATAAAAAGCTGAGTAGATTTTAAAAAGTGGGGGGAGGGTCTCTCTCCTCTTCCCCCACGTTTTAAATCTGCTCTTCAGTGGGAGAGAGTAAATGGACAAAGGAGTCGCGTAGGGAGCAATCCCCGAGGAAAGCAGAAAGTGGGTGGGGAGGAGGGAAGATATGTTTGGTGGTGGGAGTGTGTTGGAGATGGCAGAAGTTACAGAAAATTATGTGCAGGGCACAGAGGCTGATGGGGTGGTGGATAAGGACAAGAGAAACCTTATACCTGATGGGTTGAGGGCAGTGTTAATGGAGGAAGGGAAGCACCTTTCTTTGAAGGAAGACATCTCCTTAGTTCTGGAATGAAAAGTTTCATCCTGCAAACAGATGCAGTGGAGACAGAGGAATTGAGGAAAGGGACAGCATTTTTACAAATAACAAGGTGGGAAGAGGTATAATTCAGGTACCTATGAGAATCAGTGGGTTTATAAAATTCATTAGTAAATTTATCAGTATCTGTCTCCAAAGATAGAGAGATTGAGAAATGGGAGGGAGGTGCTGGACATGGACCAAGTAAATCTGAGGGCAGGGTGAGTTGGAGGGAAAATTGATGAAGTCGATGAGCTCCGCACGGGTGCAGGAAGCAGCACCAATGTAGTCGATATAGCGTAGGAAAAGTTGAAGAGTGATACCAGCATAGGCTTGGCCATGTCACCAACAAGTATAACTGGGACCCCTGCAAGTGCCATGGCTACACCTTTTGTTTGAAGGAATGGAGGAGCTGAAGGAGAAATTATTAGGAGTGAGGACCAATTCCACCAGACGGAGAAGAATGGTAGTGGAGAGGAACTAGTTGGGTTTGGTGTCCAGAAAGAAATGTTGAGCTTTGAGGCCTTCCTGATGGGGGATAACTGTATTCTTTGGCACTCTTCAGTATCTACAACATCACTATACTTTTTATTGTATGGAAACTTACTAAGCCATGCATCCATGTTTTCATCTCAGCCATTCACAAATATATAGCAAATGGCAGAAGCCCAGTACTAATCACCATGGAATTCCACTAGGCACAGACCTAGTCAAATTAAATCCGAATGACTACCCTGTCTTCTATGGACAGGCCAGTTTTGAATTCAAATGACTACGTCATCATGGATCCTATGCACTTAAATCTTTTGGATGAGATTACCATAAGGAAAATTATCAAATGCCTTACTTAAGTCCACATACACCAGATGTAGAACATTCCTGTATTTACCAACACTTCCTGTAATATACCACTGACCTTCCAAGCACATGGATCTGTGGATGGTGGGGTAAGCATATAATCAGTATTCGCCATTGTTACGTACACGCAACAGTTTAAATGTACCAGTAGCCATAGACCATGCCTGGAGTCTGGTTTTGATGTTAAAACCACTATTTATTAGTAACTACTTAATATAGTAATTTAAAACAGGTAAATCAAAAGTTAGCAGTGTTATGCATATATGTGTGTGTGAATATAATTCCCAAACTTGTTTAAACTCAGGTGGCAAGGTTTACTGTAAGGAAGTTCAGTTCAATGCACGGAGCTGGCGAGGGAGAGAGGTATTTGTAAGCCAAGGTGAAATCCACAATAGAAAAACAAAAACAGGTGCCGTTAGTCTTCCGTCATCGGACTCCGAATCCACCCTCGAGTTAGTCAAACATAGCTCATCACAAAGGGTACCGTCTTCAAGGGAAAACTACCACCCAGGCAAGGGCAAACACACCGGTAGCCTTCACAGGGTCAGCCCTTCTACACACCGTGATATCTCCTGATTGATCCTCAACCCACCATTGTGGGCACTCGAAAGTTCTATCCAGCAACTCTTCTGTCACTGGTGTCCTTCCGTGGTCGATTCCAGCTGCGACTCTGACTGTGAACGAAAGTGCACCTTGTATAAATCCAAACACGTTGTGAGCTTATGTAAACATCGAACTGTCCATCACATAACTCCACCTCTCTCTCTCTCCCCCCCACTCCATGTCCATCACACCATCCTTTGGCTTCACTGCTTTTTTATATTATAGAGCAATGTAGTTGGAAATTAGCAACCTGGAGAAATTTGAATTGTTGCACATAAATCTGGGCCTCTATTGTGAGGCAAGTGATGTAGAAGTTCTCATCTGACCAAATACTGATTGCAGTCTACAAGGATAGAACTTAAAAGTCATTGAAGTAGCAAGTGATTGGGAAGAGATTAATGGGAGATGTATTAGACATATTCAGAAGTATGAAATGTTTTGACAAAATAGGAAGAAGCCTATACTTAGTATTCAGAGAATTATCTTGTCAAAGATGCAGAGGAAAATGAGAATTTGTGTGCTGCAGATTTATCTCCTGTAATTTACTGAAATGGTAAGGGAAACTGGGTTCAACAGCAACTTTTATAAAGAAATTAGATACACATTTCTAAAGTAAAAATGTAAGTAGTTGAGTAGCAAGAACAATAGAACAAGAGTGCTATTTATAGGATAGCTGATCCAGTACAAGCATAATGGTGACAGAATTTGTAGGATTGACTATGCAGACCTTGCGGAGACAGTATCCCACACTAACATAATAGTTGCTGCACTTAGTATAATATGGCACTACAATTATACTTAATAGGATAGAATACAATAGATCTTGCAGCTCAACTAGTTATCCATGAGGTGCTGTGGAGCATTAGCATTTAATGTATACAGTGGATTACAGTTAATTGGGATGCTTCAGGACCAAAACATTATGGCTAAATTATACAACTGCCCCAATTAACCAAAGTTTTATGAAAATTTTTAAGTATAAAAAACACAAACCAACATTTAACTAAGTAACAGATTATTTAAATGAAATACAGAACAAATGAAACCACAGCAGTACTATAAAACTGCATCAGTTCCTAATAGTTATCGTTGGGAAAGTTCAATAAATATATGTTGCTGTGTTCTTTTGATTGACTGTTAATGAAGGAAACCAGCGCAGACTGTGCAGATAATTGACTGTCTTCACGGAACCCTTTTGACAATCGTATCCTCCAAATCTTCATTTTCATTGCATCAATCATCTTGAAAGTTACCTTCAAATTCATCATAGCTCCTGACTTGAAGTAGTGAAATTGTTTCATTTTCGTTCTCAGCCATTTCTGGCATCTCCAAGCCTGAATGCTTGAAACCACACTGAACAAAACAGTTCAGAATTGTTTTGCTGCTTATTTCTTGCCAAATATCAACGACAAAAATCACTGCTTTTTGAATTCAAACACATGCAACTGATGCCATTTAAAAAATTGTTAAAAAAGCATAGCGTAGTGTCTAACAGCCACACAAGTGTACGCATGCGTCTGACACTAGCTAGAATGTTTGGCAACAGTCTCCTGAACTAAGCAGCATAGGGTCTCAAATAAATGAAGGAAATCACAACAATTTTCTTAATTAGTTTTTATACTTTAAGAGTTGCCCCAAATAATTGGCTGCCCCAATGAACCAATGGCCCAATCCAATGTACCACCACAGGCTGCAATCTTGTTGCCTCACTGAGCTTTCATTCTGTCATTAAAATTGAGTGATCAACTCTTGCTTAATGAGTGCAGAAGGAAGTGCTGGAAATAGTAGCAACCAACCAGTGAAGCAGTGACACTCACCTGCATGCCGAGCATTAAATTTGGTGCAATATAGACTTAAGTGGTCTAAATGATTGGAGTTTTACAGTCCTATATTCAACCACTTGCACTGGAAAATTAAACAACTAACCATTAATATAAGTAATAGCAGGCAATTGAAAGTACTTGCAAAAAATAGTGGCAACAGAGAAGCTCTCAATCATTTAGGTACTTTAATTTGTGCCATAATGTACATGACTGTAACAAGAAAATAGTACTTGTCCCTGCTCTTCAATATGATCATAGCTAATCCACCTTAGCCTCAAGTCCTTTTCCATTCTCCCATAACAATCTTAACAGTTTTGTGTTAGGGATACAATTTTTACAAATAGGTATTATACTCTGTTTGATGTGACTATGCCCTGCCAATAGCCTCCAATTTGATTCCTGACAAAACAATTTGACCTGCTATCCTCTGACCCTGAAATAACCCTCCAAGACCAAACAATTGGGAAACCGAGGTAGTCTATAAATTTACTGCATTTCTTTCCTCAGCTTTCTTGATGGCAGAAAACTATGATTTCTTTTAAAAGCTAATTTCAAGATTCTCAAACTTGGTTCTTGAGCACATCCACTGGAATCTGGGATGACATTTTTGTCATTACAGGTGTCCCCTGCTTTACGAATGTTTGCAATACGCCACTTCGCTTTTACAAAAGACCTACATTAGTAACCTCCTTTCGCATTACAAAGAGGATTTTCCCTTCTACGTGTTACGAACCCCGTAACTGGGTCACTTACCAGCAAAGATGGAGACATCCGTTGAAGTCTGATGATACTATTTTTAAGTATTTATTAGTAAAAATACACAAAAATAATATCAATGCAAATATACAGATAATATACGTCGTCAATACTAAATCTAAAAGTGCGGGTATAATAATAATCAATAAGAAATAAGCTCTATCGTTGTCTAGGGGACAATGTATTGTCTGATGGAAATATAAAGTTCACTCAGTTCATGCAGGCTGCAGCCTTCGGGGACTGCTGGGTTGCAATGGTTGGAAAGAGAGAGGGATTTGGGAGAAAAACTTGCCGATTTTCCTCTTATGATTTCGATCCGTCAGGAGTCTCGTTGTCGTGGCCTTTCATTCGTGGCCTCTCCTTTAGCTAAACTGTTCTTCCGTGGTGAGCCCGCCAACCCAGGCAAGGGAGGATGCACACGAGCCCCCCACCGGCTGTCACTATTAAACGCTGTACGGAATTTCTAGCGTTTCTCCTGGTGCGTCTAAAGGGGTTGTTCCCTAGACCCTCTTTTATCCTTACTCACGGGGTCTCAGATGTCAATCAGATTGGGATGATGCAATCCCTCAACCAGCCCACTCTGGTTGTCCCGAGAGGTTTCAATGACTAGTACAGTACTCAATACACAATTCCGTCTCCAAGAGACAATGGCCATTATCAGTGGTTCCGTTTCGCTGAGGTCAGGACACATTCCAAACCTTGTGCATTCTGGACGTCTCTCTCTCATTTCCTGGGTCCCAGACCCGAATTAATAGCGATCTTGCGATTCTCAAAAAGGACCCTTCGGCCCCTCAGAGTTGCGTCACATTCGTAACATACGAAAATTTTTCCCGTATAATGGGTCTTACGCCATTTCGGCTCAAGAAAGGTTTCACAGGAACGCTCTACCTTTGTGGGGGGGGGGGGGGGGGGGAGAACACCTGTACTTTTATTTTCTTTGAGTTAATCCATCCTCATGGCTGATATTCTCCCCTTCCTTCCTCCATTGTAAATCATACAAAATAACCATACAATATGGCTGCAGTTGCCTTAACTTCATACACAATTCACCATTGGCTATTTTAAATGGAACTCAGTACATCTTCATTAAAACTTAACTGTAATTGACCTATTTACCTTGATTTTTGATATCTTGAAATTTTTATTTCCTTATAGCTTTGTCATCTTTTTAGTTGCAACTTATCCTAGTTTCCAAAGCCTGGAGCGTTGTGTGCTTTTCTATGATTACCTCTTCAGTTGTCCATGCCTTTTTGAAGCAGAGCTGCTGCATCACAGGAGTTTAAAGTGGTTCCATAACATCTAAAATTCCTGTGGGTATTACAAAATCATACTAAGAGCAGAGGCAATCTTCCATGTATTTCTTCACTGTTTAGTATATTTATCAATCTTCTGGAGCTATACCCTTTTGCAGCAAGTAATTTAGAGTCATTTGAGGTACTATATTAAAAATACTTCAAAGCACAAGTTAACTTGTTTTTCTTAAATATTCATAGTTAGTTGAGGTGAACAAGTCTAGCAATACACCCACAGCATTTACTTTAATGAGCAGAATGATATTTAACTGAATTGTCTTATTGTTCACAAGATGGCACCCTAGAGTGAAGAGTAGTTTGTATTTCTCAAAGGAATCTTAAATTATTCCCATTTAGGATTAAAACTGCTGAAATCTAGTTATAGTCTTAAGTACTTCATTAAATAGCATTATTTCAAGATGTTTAAAAAAAATAGTGATCTTCAAAACCAGCAAACTCTGGACTGCAGATCACTTTGGTATTGAGTGCAGTTCCCCCTTTATCAAAGTGAAGCCAAATTGAAATGCAGAGCTCCCTACCCACTTCCTGCCTAATGTAGTCTCTGAAAAATAAAATTGAAACCTCAGCAAGATTGTAGTACCAGAGAGCCCTCAGGAACTGCTGTGTACTTAGCTTCATAGAGATCTGGTTCACTCTCAGCATTCCAGACACAAGGGATTCATCTTCCAGCTCATGGACCAGACAGATGCATCAGGTATTAGGTATAGGTAGAGGTAGCGGTGTTTGCTTCATGATTAACTCATTGTAACTTTTTATTTCTAACTTTTACTCTGCAGAGTAATTTTTATGTATTACTGTACTGCTACAGAAGAGCAAATATGATATATGTTAGTGATACTAAACTGATTGTTCCATTCATTTCATGCAGGTAATTAATGAATTTCTCTTGTCCATAAATAAGCAAATATTGTAAGATAATTTGTTAATTCATTATTGAAGATATATGATCCAAATTCTGGTGATGTCTAGCTGACCATATGACAAACCAAAATCTTTGTTAGTCATAATATTTAGCAAACTTCATAACATTTGCACATAGAATTCATTAGCTTCATAATAACCCTTTTTCAAAGATAATCTCTTCCCAGCTTGAAACAGCAACTGTCAATTTGAATGTACCTTGTAATCAAATAACAGTGCAGTTTGCATAAGAGTTTGTAATGGCAACTGCTTTAATTTTTTCCAAATTATTTTTTTCTGATCTCTGTGTACATGGCAAAAATTTTATTCATCTTTCGTTGCTTCTGCTCCTTCAAACTCTACAGTCCTCGTGAAGTATTTGTACAGTACTTAGATAAGTTCCAGAATTGTGTCTGTAACAATTAAGTATAAGCAATATACAGTTGCAAGAAAAAGTTTGTGAACCTTCTGAAAACATCTGGTTTTCTTTAATTGTTCATAAAAATGTGAACTGATCTTCACCCATGTAACAACAGTAGACACTCTGCCTAAACTAATAACATTTCATATCTTCATTGAACACATTGTTAAACCATTCACAGTCCAGGGTGGAAAAAAGTATGAGAACTCTGATCAGACTTGCACAACGGCAAGGAGGAATTTTAGACCTCCATACAGAACTGTTTCAGTTCATTGATATTTCTGGCAACAATTCTCTTCAGATCATAGCACATTTCAGTTGGATTAAAGCCATTCCAAAACACGAGTTTTCTTATTTTTAAACCATTTTTGTTGATTTACTCGTGTTTCAGATCATTGTCTTGTAACCTCATCCGACTTCTATTAAACTTCAGGTGACAGACCACTACCCTAACATTCCCCAGTAAAATGTCATAATATAATTTTGAATTCATCATTTCCTCAACTTAGGCATCAAAGCAGCCCCAATCCATATGCTCCGTCCACCATGTTACACAGTTGGGATGAGGTTTTGCTGTTAGTGTGAAGTGCCCTTTTTCTTCTATATTAGCAGTGTGTACTACTGCCAAGTTCAACTCGTCTCATCTTTCCAGAGAACATTGTCCAAGAAGCATTATGGATTATCTTCTTTTGAAGAGCTGTGGTTTCCTCGGTGGTGTCCTTCCATGACCACCACTCTTGTTCATTGTTTTTCTTATAGAGGACACATGAAAGTTCTAAAGATTTAAAGAGGTTCTAAAGATTTCTGCAGGTCTTGCTGGTACTCTTGGGTTCTTTTTCACCACCTTCAGCATTGCACGTTGTGTTCTTAGTGTCATCTTTGCAGGGCACCCACTCCTAGGGAGAGTAGCAACAGTACTGAATTTCCTCCATTTGTAGACTATTTCTCTTACTGTGAACTGATGGACATTTGGGTCTTTAAAAATGCTTTTGCAGCCTTTTCCAGCTTCATGCGTCTCTACAATTCTTTTTCTAAGGTCTCTGCAAGTTTTGATTGAGGCATGGTGCACATAAAAAGACCTTTCTTAAGAGCAGGCTCTGTCAGTAACCTGACTTTGTGTGTCTCTTTTTTTTTATAAATAGGGCAAGGCACCTCTACAACTCACCTCCAAACTCATCTCACTGATTAGAACAGCTGGCTCCAAATAACTTTTGGAGAAGGCGTTACCCCAGAGGTACACAGATTTTTGTACCCTGCCTGTGACTGTTTAAATGGTGTACTCAGTATTGACAAGTACAATTGTTTGTGTGTTATTAGTTTAAGCAGATTGTGTGTCTGTTACTGTGACTTAGATGAAGATCAGACCACATTTTATATGTAATTAATGCAGAAAACTAGGCAATTGCAAAGGGTTCACAAACCTTTTCTTGCAACTATACTTAGCCTCTAGTCCCATGAAGCAGTTTTGGCACAGGGGGATTTTGCAATCATTCTAAGTAGGATGATACCAACTCTCAAAACAGTTGCAACGGCAAGTCATTCCTATGGGAAGTGCAGTCCCTTACTCCCTTTACAGTTCTAATTCCAATATCAAAGTAAAACACAGGATCAAACCTTGAGTTACAAATTCATTGGTGAGCTACCTTCTGAATGTACAGGCTCTCACCAATTACACCACTTGCAAATGGGTGTTGGACTTCTAGCAAACAGATCTCAAGAGTCATGATACGTAACTGCTCCTCCCTTCCCATCATCCTTAAAAATCGATGTCCCCCTCCCAAGGCTGTGCGCTCAGTCCATTGCTCAAAACTCTGTTCACACGTGACAATTACATCCTCAAGTTCACTAATGACAAAAACAGTGGTGTGACTCATCACCAACAATGAGACAACCTACAGAGAGAGAGAAGGTGAAAGAGCTCAAGGCCTGATACCAGACAAATGACCTCTTCCTTAATGTCAACAAGATAAAGGAGATGGTGATCAATTTCACAAGAACTCACACCTCTCACAACCCCATTTACAATGGTGGCACAACACATCACACACCTCATGGTGCAGGACACATCCTAGTCAAGAAAGCTCATCATTACTTTCTGAAGAGAGCTGGACTTTGCACATCCATACTTTCACCTCACTGCTTGGTACGGAAATTGCAGAGCTTGTCTGTTTGCCTCAGTGCAACGAGTAGTCAAAACTGCCCAATGCATCATCAGCACCAGCCTCCCCCCACCATCAAGAACATATCTAGAAAAGGTCCAGAAGAGTGGTCAGCAACCCTTGGAATGGACCTTCTCAGAGTATCTCCAGGTATTCTTTCATCAGTAGGCTCTCACAAGTACCCAATTTCATGGCTAGTAGGTGTGGCACTCTGCAGCCAGCACAATCTCCTTGGCTTTAAATACCAGTTCATGGAAAGCTTTAAGACCTTATTTTGTGCTATACAATAATGTAATATTTCACTCAAAATAGATTTCCATCAGTTTAACTTAAAAAGTAGATAGATAGATAGATACTTTATTCATCCCCATGGGGAAATTCAACTTTTTTCCCATGTCCCATACACTTGTTGTAGCAAAACTAATTACATACAATACTTAACTCAGTAAAAAATATGATATGCATCTAAATCACTATCTCAAAAAGCATTAATAATAGCTTTTAAAAAGTTCTTAAGTCCTGGCGGTTGAATTGTAAAGCCTAATGGCATTGGGGAGTATTGACCTCTTCATCCTGTCTGAGGAGCATTGCATCGATAGTAACCTGTCGCTGAAACTGCTTCTCTGTCTCTGGATGGTGCTATGTAGAGGATGTTCAGAGTTTTCCATAATTGACCGTAGGCAAATAATTGCCCTACTTCCCAGTAGGGCAACTGGCAAGTGAATGGAACGTCCCAAAACTACCTCATGTGGAGATAGGCCTTTTAAGCAGTTTGGAGTGCAGCACACTGTCCGGGGGGGGGGGGGGGGGGGGAGGGCAGTGGAAGTACCTCTGGACACTTTAGCTCTCTCTCTACATGCAGTTTAGCTAACCTGCATTTCAATGCCCCATTCTTTCAGCTTGATTGAAGATGGTAAGGGCAGGTGAAATTATGCTTGCACTACAAGACTTTTAACAATTTTACCCATAAAGTGAGGAATATTATCACTTGAGATTTTATTGGGGATTTCAAACCGAGCAATAAATTCTAATAATAAAAAAATCAAGGTTATGTATTATCTGAGTTAGATAAGTTTTTACCCATGGAGACAAACACAGTAACAAGAGCATAATCACAATCCAAACAGTTACGTAACTACATGAAGGCCATTTGGAGGTATACAAAAACATTTTGGGGTAAGGTCCAGAGGTGGCAGATACTGGCAATGTCTCTCAGGATTAAGTCCCTGGCAAATCATACAATTACTGCTGCCTTTTCATGGTTGACAATCTCTCATTTTCAATTATACACATCATCCTTCATCATGTGGCATAAAATGTGCTAATGTGTTTCAGTCTATAGTCATTCCAGCCTTTATGGACTGAAACACATGGATTTCATAATTGTCCACTGTCATGCACTACTGAAGGAACAACAAAATTCAGTGTAAATATTTACAGAAGCACCAGCTGCAATGTAAGCTTCAAGACAAAAAGGTTCAGTTGCTTGATCAAAACAGAAGGAAAAGTAGTTGTGGCACCTCAGCTGTTACTTTGACGTGCACACACTGCATATCCACTAAAATGTTACCCAGCATCAGATCAGGAGGAAAACCAAAAAAAAAATTACATGTAGGTTTATATCAGGTGGCATTTTACAACAGACTGAATTTAAAATCAACAAGTTCTTAAGTATAGTTCGGGAACAGATCATTTAAACCATAGTCTATGGTGCTTGTGGCGGTGGGAGCAGAAACTGATGCATATAAAGCAGGTAATATTAAAACCAAAGTTGCCAGTGAAATTATAAGCAGAAGCATCTGGTAGCAATTAGCCAAAATTTGGTCTTGTCAATTTGGTTAAAATAGAAAATAAAGCTGCAAGTTAAAATAACATACAAATCCATTAGGACAGCTATCACACAATACTTTTAAAGCAATGTACAATATTGCCTAGAGGTTATAATAAAGCAGCCTGGGAAGTCTTACACAAATATTGTCCTCATTCCCATTAACAACTTTAATCAGCTTTTGGCAATACAGTAAAACACTTGCAGTTTTACTTAACTCTCCCATCTCTCACAATTAACAGTAGATTTTTTTTTCCCTTTAACATAAATTGCAACTTATTTACACTAAGATTTCCCACGTCTAGAGTTAATCTGTAATACCTATGAAAACACTTTTGCATGCGTTCTAATGTCCTTGTCTTCTGTACATCACTATGCATTTCCCCCCCCCCCCACCCCCCAATCTACTGTGCGAGGGAAACATTTTCTTAGGGCTCCTACTAGATCAGATTAAGGTCCATTTAAAATCAACATCTGACTCATCCATTCTGCACTCCTCTGACTCCTGTAGTGCTATTGGGAAACCCCATCCATGACATGGCACCGGCTAACAGCAACCTCATTTAGTCTTAATAGGAAACAAGAGAAAATCAGCAGATGCTGGAAATCCAAGCAACATACACACACACAATGCTGGAGGAACTCAGCAGACCAGGCAGCATCTATGGAAGAGAGTATAGTCAACGTTTCGGGCCAAGACCTTTAAAGCTGTCTGATAAACGTACAAACACACATGCTACCAGAGTTCTTTAGAGGTTTGGGACGGGACTTTCACACTACCTTTCTTGCACACGCATTTTGGAATTCCTTTTCTCAGGCCTCAGCGGTGCCACGGCCCAGGCATCAGTGACACATCACATCTGAAAAAGTAGAGGTGTTGCCATGCCTCCTTGGTAATATCAATTACATGCTGGTCCCAGGACACATTCTATAACACAAGCCCATAAATGCACTTGTAGACAAATATTAGTAATATAGGAAAACAGAGGGAATAGTGATTAGGAAGTCATGATTAGAAATAAGCAGACGAGTAGTAACAGCTGAAAGATAATACTTAATTGTTGAGAATGAAGGAATGACAGATGTATTAAGCAAGCAATTTCCTGCAAGTTTCAAAGGAATTGATTATTTGAGAATATACAACAGCTTTGAATACTTAGAAGATAATCAAGTTGAAGCGAAGACAAATGTACACAACCTTTTTACAACCAAGGATACAGAAAAACTTCAAAAAGATTGCAGAGGATCCAGCCTATTCAATTAAAAAAAATTTTAAATATGTTGCAGTACAAATAGTTCTTTGTAGCTGAAGTTTACTTAAGTTTAGTACTTCTGCATTTAACTGTACATCTCCCTTCTCCAGAGACAACTCTGCTAATCAATAATGGCTGATTTTTGTTTGAACTCCCAATACTCTGCTTTCTTGCAGTAAAGCTTAAATATCTTACCGATCAAAAAAACTAACTGCCTTAAATACACCGAATGATTTGGTCTCCACAGCCATCTACGACTACGAATTTTACTGATTTACCAAAGAAATTCTTCATCTCGGTTTTAAAGGTATGTCCCTTTATTCTGAAGCTGTGTCCCAAGATCCTGTACTTTGACCAATTGAAACATTCTGTTCACATCCACCTTATCAAATCTTTCAGTATCCAGTAAGTTTCAGTGAGATTCTTCAGAAGTCCAAAACCAGGCCCATAGATATCAAACACTCCCCACAGGTTTAGCCTTTCAATCTGGGATCGCTTGTGCACCTTCTCTGGACCCTCTTAAGGAGGGTCACATCCCTCCTTCAATACCATGCAGAAAATTGCTCTCAATATTCCAAATGTGGTCTGACCATGTCCTACAAAGCCTTCTTGCTATTATATTCTCTTCTAGCATGACTAAAGCAAAAAGTATATTCAGTTATTGTCCTTTACTCCAGCCAAAAAGGTTGACCCTGTAATTAATCAATTGTAGCATCTCCAGCATTAAGTTATTATCTTCCTCTTCAACCCACAATTGTGGATCATAACCCATATATTGAAAATAAGGCATTGATAGAGGAGTCACAGAGACAAGTCCTTCTGCCCAAATGGTCCATCATAAACCACAGCATCCCCGAGCTTGTCAACATTCAACCCGTAACCAAGAACATTCCCCTCCATGTACTTCAATGTTGCAATGCACCCACCCTGAGCACAACCTCTGGCAGCTCATTCTTTTTTTTTGTAATTTTTTTTATTGAAGTTCATCAAACAAACATTTCCATAAGATGTATTTCAGACATTGTACCTATATATCATATGGTTACGAATGTGCCACAACTCTGAGGGGCCGAAGGGTACAAAGTCACCCCCTCCTTTTTGAGAATCGCAAGATCGCTATTAATTCGGGTCTGGGACCCAGGAAATGAGAGAGAATCCACAAGGTTTGGA
Organism: Hemitrygon akajei; assembly: GCF_048418815.1. NCBI lineage: Eukaryota > Metazoa > Chordata > Chondrichthyes > Myliobatiformes > Dasyatidae > Hemitrygon > Hemitrygon akajei. The sequence goes on from NC_133131.1 coordinate 77,982,236, forward strand.
ATGCGTCCTGGCCTCAGCGAAACAAAAACCCCTGATAACGGCTATTGTCTCTTGAGATGGAATTGTGTATTGAGTACTGTACTATTCATTGACCCCCTCAGGGGACGACCAGAGTGGGCTGGTTGAGGGATTGCATCATCCCAACCTGATTGACATCTGAGACCCCGTGAGTAAGGATAAAAGAGGGTCTGGGGCACAACCCCTTTAGACGCACCAGGAGCAACGCTAGAAATCCCGTGACAGCGTTTAATAGCGACAGCCGGTGGGGGGGCTCGTGTGCGTCCTTCCCTTGCCTGGGATTGGCGGCCTCACCACGGAAGAACGGCTTTAGCTAAAGGAGAGGCCACAAGTGAACGGCCACACCAACGGGACTCCCGATGGATCGAAATCATAAAAGGAAAAGCCGGCAAGTTTTTCTCCCAAAAATCTCTCTCTCTCTCTCTCTCCAACAAAAGGCTGCAGCCTGCATGAACTGACTGACTTTTATATTTCCATCGGACAATACATTATCCCCTAGACAACGATAGAGCGTATTTCTTATTATTATTATTCCCGCACTTTTAGATTTAGTATTGACGACGTATATTATCTGTATATTTGCATTGATATTATTTTTGTGTATTTTTACTAATAAATACTGTTAAAAATAGTATCACCAGACTTCAACTGACGTCTCCATCTTTGCTGGTAAGTGACCCAGTTACGGGGTTTGTAACAATATATATCACAAATCTCCACAAAGTGAGGTACACACTTATAGAAAAGAGTGGAAAGAAAAAGCAAGCAAAAGGAAAGAACTATGTACATGTAGGGAATGATTTTTTTTTTAAGAACAGATTCATCGATTTGTGAGAATAAAATCAGGCCTATGAGGCATTATGTAGTTAAACCATTTTTCCCCAATATGAATCAAATTGTTCCAAATTGGATAAAATTCTCTTACATTTGATTGGATTTAATAGCCCATTGACATTAAAAGAAATGAATTTTACCTTCCCCTTATCCATCTGTATTTATCTGTCAATGTATCATTGAAATTAGAATAAAACTTAATCGATCTACTCCCTGAACAAATAAGAATCAAGAAATCCAAATAATAACAAAAATGGCAACAAACGGGTAATTCCAAGGCTGAGGTCTCTAGCAAATGACCCCGCGTTGAGCTAGAGGAAATGTCTAGCTGTGGGGGATAACCCCTCCTACTTGTGAGTTGAGGGCCCCCACTGCAGTATTCATAAAAGACAGTGAACAAATCCATTACACAGAAAAGATTGTGTGTGTGTGTGTGTGTGTGTGTGTGTGTGTGTGTGTGTGTGTGTGTGTGTGTGTGTGTGTGTGTGTGTGTGTGTGTGTGTGTGTGTGTGTGTGTGTGTGTGTGTGTGTGTGTGGTGTGTGTGGTGTGTGTGGTGTGTGTGGTGTGTGTGGTGTGTGTGGTGTGTGTGGTGTGTGTGGTGTGTGTGGTGTGTGTGGTGTGTGTGTGTGTGTGTGTATAAAATACATACAGACACACACACATTACATACATATATATATTCTCATTTTGGTGGGGAAAAAGGAGTAAGTGAGTGAATAAAGAATAACAAGTTATATAAAATCCACATTATAATAAGTATTTCTCGAGATAGGTATCACCGTGTACTTTTGCTTCCATTTAGCTTCTCAACATTTTTAAAGTTAGCCAAACCTTATGGATCTTCTGAAGGGGGTGAGGACTGTCTTTGGGAAACTCCTGGTCTCTTCCTGATATATTTCTCTCGGCCTCCTCCCGTTTCCCTTCTCAATTCTCGCACTATTTCCCAAGCGGAGCGGGATAATTCCTCAGTCAGGCTTTCTCTCATTTTGGTCATGCTGATGGGCAACCCTCTGGCCTTCATGTCTGTAGTCGCCTCTTCCACTGTCTGGTACAACCGCGTCCCGTCTTCATAAAACACTAAGCTTAGCAGGGTACGGAGTTTGAAATCTAATCTTTTTTTGCTTTAGTACTCACTTTACTTCAGAGTATTCTTTGCGTTTCTGGAGGACTGCAGGGGGATAATCTTGGTCGAGATATATTAATTTATCATCAAAAAACACTCTCTTCTTACCCCAGGCCCTTCGTAGAATCTCCGCCTCGGTGCTGTACCGAAGGAATTTTATTATTATTATTGAGCGTGGCTTTCTATCCTGGGTAGGTTTTGGGACTAACTTGCGGTGGGCTCTTTCGACTTCCAGCTTCATAGCCGGGGGAAGATCCAGCGTGTCCCGCAGTAACTTTCCGACAAACTCCGTCATAGACGAGCCCTCCGCTCCTTCGGGAATTTTGTAGATTCTGATATTTTTCCACCGTGATCTTCTCTCCAGGTCAATCAGTATACCTTCTTGGTGATGTAATATTTGTATCATCTTACTCAGTATCCCTTCCACGTTTTGAACGCGATCTTCCACCTTCTCAATTCGAGTCTCTGCCACCACTATTTTTTTGATTGACGCCGGCAAGCTCTGACTTAATATCACGGAGCTGCTGCTTTATATCTTTCTGGACCTCCATTATTTATTTCAGGATTTCGAAGATATTCGCCGCTTTGCCTGAACGAGGCCCAGCAGCTGCCTCGCTAGCACGCGGTCGGGTAGGAGAGCCGCTCGCTGCACTCCTCTCAGACGCAGGCTCCGCAGTGTCGCTTTTTTTTTTAAATTTCCATTCCTTTTCCCCATTCTTGCCCCTCTTTTCAGTTCAAATATTTTTCGAAAAATATATTTGATGGGATAACAGGGCTTAATACGCGTTTTTCCGGAGGAGCTAGTGACCAAAGCTGTCATTCTCGACGATGACGTCACCAGAACCCCCTGGCAGCTCATTCTATTGTGTAAAAAGTTACCTCAGGTCTTTAAAATCTCTCCCTCTAGTTTTGGAAAAGTCTTTCCACTTTATCCATACCCTTCATGATCTTATTAACTAAGGTCATTTCTCATTCTTCTATGGTCCAAGGAAACAAGATCCAGCACCTTTCTCTCCCTACAACTCAGACCTAGTTTAGTCAGCATCCTCCAATCTCTTCTGCACCCTGTCCAGCTTAACAGTATCTATAGTGACCAAAACAGCACACAATTTTCTATGTAGTCTCATCAACTTCTATATCAGTAACAATGCCCTTATTCCTGAAGGAATGCATTGTCTGAATGCCAGCATGCCAAATACCTTCACCACCACCCAGTCTTGTGCAGCCAATTTCAGCAAAGAGTGCACTTGCATTTCCAGATCCTTTTGTTCCACAACACATGCACAGTGAGTGGCAGGGTAATGACAAATCCTAACCTGGTTCAAATGTCCAAATGCATCACCTCGTACTTAACCAAGTTGAAATCTATTTGCCATTTCCAAGCCCATGCCCTTAACCGATCAGGATCTCTTTGAAATTCATTATAAAACTGCTCTGCAATCACCAAGTACCCCTAATTTAGCATTATCAGCAAACTTAGTAATCATGCCAAAAAGATTCACACTGAAATCATTTACATGTATAACGAATAACAAAGGTTCCAACCTTGACTCCTGGGGCAGCCCAATCAGAAAATCAACCTTCAACCATCACCCTCTGCTTCCAATTCTGAATCCATCTCTCTTGTTCCAAGTGGTGTAACCTAACCTTGACTGCCATGCAGGACCTTGAAAATAGCCTTACTATGAAGCAATAGTGATAAGCGTGGACGCTGAAAAGGCATTTGATTTGGTTAATTGGAATTTTCTTTAGAGTTTTATATAGATTTGGTCTACATGACAATTATTACAATTATACAGGCACTATATGACAATCCTACTGCTAGGATTAAAATCGATGGATTTTTATTTAATAGTTTTACCCCAGAAATAGTTTTTACCCCACGAGACAGGGTTGTGCATGGTCACCGCTACTCTTTGCATTATATCTGGAACCATTAGCTCAATACATCAGACAAAATGAAGATATCAGGGGAATTACTATTATAGGGATAGAGCATAAATTGGCCTGTAACACAGGTGACATTTTGATCTATCCAGGGCAACCAACATACTCTTTACCTACATTGATGCAATCCTTTGAACAATATGGCCAATTATCAGGATCAAGGTCAACATAGATAAAATCCAACTACTTTCATATAACTATAGCCCACCAAGAGAAATTGAAAGTAGATACCCCTTTGCATGGCAAACAGTGTCAAATATTTGGGCATCATTATACCAAAAGATTTGGCAAAATTATCAGAATGCAATTATCAGCCTATATATAAGAAAATTAAGGAAGATATAACAAGATGGAACCCAATTCCTTTTTCTTGGTCTCAGTTCAAGGACTGAATCTATTAAAATGAATATACTGCCCAGACTACTATATCTCTTTCAGACCCTACCAATAGAAATTCACCAAAATCAATTTAATGAATGGAACAAGATGCTATCAAGATACAAATTGCAAGGTAAAAGGCCTAAAGTTCATCTTAAAGCTTTGCAATTAGCCAAGGGGGGGCGGGGGATGGGACCCACCTTCTCTTAGAGATTATTATTTTGCAGCACAGTTGAACACTAGAACACTACAGCACAGTACAGGCCCTTCAGCCCTCGATGTTATGCTGACCCATATATTCCTTTAAAAAAGTACTAAACCCACACTACCCCATAACCCTCTATTTTTCTTTCATCCATGTGCCTGTCCAAGAGGCTCTTAAATACCCCTAATGTTTTAGCCTCCACACCATCCCTGGCAAGTCATTCCAGGCACCCACAACCCACAACCTCTAAAATTTCTACCCTGATGTCTCCCCTAAACTTCCCTCCCTTAACTTTATACATATGCCCTCTGGTATTTGCTATTCATGCCCTGGGAAACAGGTACTGGCTATCCATCCTATCTAATCCTCTCATAATCCTGCATACCTCCATCAAGTCCCCTCTCATCCTTCTACACTCCAAAGAGAAAAGTCACAGCTCTGTTTTCCAGTCCAGGCAACATCCCGGTAAATCTGCTCTGCACCCGCTCCATAGCTTCCACATCCTTCCTATAATGAGGTGACCAGAACTGAACACAATACTCTAAGTGTGCTCTCATCAGAGATTTGGAGAGTTGCAACATGAACTCTCTACAAGGGTAAAAAGGGTTCTAGAAGTAAGCCTGGCAATTATAGACCTGTCAGTTTGACATCAGTGGTGGGTAAATTAATGGAAAGTATTCTTAGAGATAGTATTTATAATTATCTGGATAGACAGGATCTGATTAGGAGTAGCCAGCATGGATTTGTGCGTGGAAGGTCATGTTTGACAAACCTTATTGAATTTTTTGAAGAAGTTACGAGGAATGTTGACGAGGGTAAGGCAGTGGATGTAGTCTATATGGACTTCAGCAAGGCCTTTGACTAAGTTCCACATGGAAGGTTAGTTAAGAAGGTTCAGTCGTTAGGTATTAATGCTGGAGTAATAAAATGGATTCAACAGTGGCTAGATGGGAGATGCCAGAGAGTGGTGGTGGATAATTGTTTTATCGGGATGGAGGCCGGTGACTAGCGACGTGCCTCAGGGATCTGTTTTGGGCCCAATCTTGTTTGTAATATACATAAATGATCTGGATGATGGGGTGGTAAATTGGATTAGTAAGTATGCCGATGATACTAAGGTAGGAGGTGTTGTGGATAATGAGGTGGGTTTTCAAAGCTTGCAGGGAGATTTATACCGGTTAGAAAAATGGGCTGAACGTTGGCAAATGGAGTTTAATGCTGAGAAATGTGAGGTTCTACATTTTGGCAGGAATAATCCAAATAGAACATACAGGGTAAATGGTAGGGCATTGAGGAATGCAGTGGAACAGAGAGATCTAGGAATAACAGTGCATAGTTCCCTGAAGGTGAAGTCTCAAGTAGATAGGGTGGTGAAGAAGGCTTTTGGAACGCTGGCCTTTATAAATCAGAGCATTGAGTACAGAAGTTGGGATGTAATGTTAAAATTGTATAAGGCATTGGTAAGGCCAAATTTGGAATATTGTGTACAGTTCTGGTCACCGAATTATAGGAAAGATATCAATAAATTAGAGAGAGTGCAAAGACGATTTACTAGGATGTTACCTGGGTTTCAGCACTTAAGTTACAGAGAAAGGTTTTCTATTCATTGGAGCGTAGAAGGTTGAGGGGGGATTTGATCGAGGTATTTAATTTTGAGAGGGATAGATAGAGTTGACGTGAATAGGCTGTTTCCATTGAGAGTAGGGGAGATTCAAACGAGAGGACATGATTTGAGAGTTAGGGGGCAAAAGTTTAAGGGAAACACGAGGGGGTATTTCTTTACTCAGAGAGTGATAGCTGTGTGGAATGAGCTTCCTGTAGAAGTAGCAGAGGCCAGTTCAGTTGTGTCATTTAAGGTAAAATTGGATAGGTATATGGACAGGAAAGGAGTGGAGGGTTATGGGCTGAGTGCGGGTAGGTGGGACTAGGTGAGATTAAGAGTTCGGCACGGACTAGGAGGGCCGGAATGGCCTGTTTCCGTGCTGTGATTGTTATATGGTTATATGGTTACTGTTGAACTCAATCCCCCTATTAATGAAACCTAGCATCCCATAGGCCTTCTTAACTATCCTATCAACCTGTGAGAGCTGTGATATGCTGCTGTAACCCATCATATGACACTCAATGGAAAAACATTGAGAAGATACTTTCCATCACCATACAGGCAATTTTGGCTGATAGTAACCTACAAAGTTACATAAATACTAATGATAACCCGTGGGTGAAATGGACTCTTAAAATATGGAAATTATAAAAGAATAGAGAGAGACATTGCAATTCTTAAATGGTGTGCATATGATTCCGATTTTACGCTAAATAAACTGGATGCTAGATTTAAGGACTAAAGGAATAACAGCTGTTTGCAATCTAATGAAAGGAACACTGCTCAGTTTTGAAATGCTCAGAGAAACACTTGTGAGAAAAACAAGACTTTTATCGATATTTACAGATGCAACAGTATGTTAATAGGATGGTTAAAAATGTAACCAAGGCAAGTACATGTCTGATAAAGCTATTTAGAAAAGCATAATTCAGACAATGGTAGTAGAATCATTTCAAGCGTGTATAAGGGTTTGTCAAATATTAAAACACATTTGACTTCATACATTAAAACAAAATGGGAGAAGGAAGGAGGGATATGAGGAAGAATAGACAATATGGGGGTATAAATGGAAGTGTACAAGTTCACAGAAATGGAGAGAGTTTGGGTGGAAAAACTTGATATTTTATTACACCCTCTCAGAAATCCCGTTATGATAGTAACATCCTTGTTTGCTGGACAAGTTGTGGAAATCAAAATGTAAACCATTATCATACTTTCTGAGAATGCCATGTTATCAAAGGCTATTGGAATGGGATACATAATGCCCTACAAGACATCTTTAAATGTGCAATACCCTTAGAGAGTAAGAGCATATATTTTGGGTAATAGCGCAAGAGTGGTTGAAAAGAGATAATTATTTAGTTACTGCTGGTGGCTGGTAAAAGGGCCCTTACCAGGAAATGGTTATCACAGGAGAGCCCAACTTTAAATGAATGGATGGAAATTACAATGGACATTTAAAAAAGAAGATAACAGCATCTGTTAAACATAAGTTGGAACAATTTGATTCATACTGGGAAAAAATGGCTTAACTACGTAACACCTCATTGGCCTGATTTTATTCTCATAATAAATGTTGTAAAAGATATCATTCCCTACTTTGTACATAGTTTTTTTTTAATTTCGATTGTTCTTTCTCTCCTCTGTAGAAGTGTATACCTCAGATAATTACTATGTGGAGATTTGTGACAAATATGATTATATGATACATATGTACAGTATCTGAAATACATCTTATGGAAATGTTTGTTTGATGATAAACTTCAATTTAAAAAAATTACAAAAAAAAGCCTTACTAAGGTCCACATGGTCAACATCCACTTTCCTACCCTTAATTAACTCTAAAAACTCCAAAAGATTAGTCAGACATGACCTCAAATGCACAAAACCACACTGACTATTCTGGAACAGGTCTCAACTAACCAAGTAATGGTAGATCTATAGCTGGAATAGAGCACTTGAGGTAAACATTAAGACATTAAGATTTAACACATACCTATATTTTCATAGAACATTACAGCCTAGCACAGACCCTTCAGTTGATGTTTTGCCAAACTTTTAACATACTCTAAGATTAATCTAACCCTTACCTCCTATACAGGCCTTCATTTTTCTATCATTCTTATGTCTAAAAGTTTCTTAATCCCCTTAATGTATCTGCCTCTACCATCACCTCTAGCAGCACATTCCAAACACTTGCCACTCTGCCCAAAATACTTACCTCTGACTGCACCCCCACCAACACTTCCCTCCAATTAACTTAAAATTATACACCCTCATATTAGCCATTTCCATCCCAGGAAAGACTCTGGCTATTTACTCAAATTGTCATCCTGTTTAATCCATCAATTCGCTTCTCATCCTCCTTTGTTCCAGAGAGAAAAGGACTAGATTGCCTAAGACCTAATCAGAGGACATGATCTCTAAACCAGGCTGCATCCTGGTAATTCTCCTCTGCAACTTCTCTATAGATTCCACATCTTTCCTATAATGTGATCGGAACTTACACAATATGTCAAGTGTGGGTTAACCACAGTTTTATAGAGCTGCAACATTACGTCACGGTCTTGAACTCAATCTGTGGAAGTTGCAGTAAGGCAAGGGTTAAAGACAACATCCAGGTAAGAGGAGCCGACTAGTTGTGGTCTACCCCCTCCCCCCCCCCCCCCCCAAACAAGTGGGGCCTCTGAAGTGAGACCTTATCTAGAAAAGTATTTGAACATAGCCTCTTTTTACAGTAGGGGGTGCTAGAGACAGATGTGGTAAGAATATAAGAGAAGAAACAAACCACACCCAACAACTAAGGGGCAATTATTTTACTGACTTAAAGTATCATCGGTTGTCAGCTTGCCGTCTCCACTGACTTAACACCACTGTTGTGAATGTTGATTGATCCTGGAAGTAAAAAATCCAAAGATAGTTTACCAAATGATCAATCTCCATAACTGAATTTTAATTTTGCATCAAAAGATAAGAGCCTTATACTCAAGTACAATAAAGTATGATTGAGGAATAAGTGTGTGTATAATCTGAGTCCAGTTATCAGCAACAAATCCACTGACTAATGAAAGCCGACACTCCAACTCTGCCTTGAAATTCAACCTTCCAAAGTGAATCACTTATTTTACCCGGTTGAACTTCTTCAACTTCTCTATAGCACAACAATGTCCCATTGTAACCTATGACAATCTTCTTCAGAATCCAAACTCTACCAACCTTCATGTCATCTCCAAACTTACAAACTCACCCTTCCAGTTCTTCATCCAAGCCACTCTGAAAAATCAGAGGTGCGCAGAACAGATCCCTACAGAACACTGCTTGTCACAAATCTCCAGAAAAACTATGCTCCATCTACAACCACGCTCTGCCTTTTATAGGTAAAACAATTCTGTATCCACACAGCCACACTTCCCTGGATCCCATATCTCCTGACTTTCTGAATGAGCCTACCATAGGGAGACTTATCAAACACCTCACTAAAATCTATATACACCTCATCCACAGCTCTACCTTTATCAATGTGGTTTGTCACATCCTAAAAGAATTCAATCAGACTTGCAAGTCAAAGCCATGCTAATTATGCCTCATCAGACCATGCTTCGCCAATGCTCATAAATCCTCCAAGAATATTTTCCAATAATCTGCCTGCCACTGAAGTAAAACTCACTGATCAATCACTCGCAGGGTCATCCTTATTCCCTTGTCTTGAACAAAGGAATACCATTTGCCACCTACCAATCATCTGGACAACTCCTGTGGCCAGTGAGAATGGCAAGATAATTGCCAAAGGCATAATAATCACTTCCCTCACATAGAGTGGCAATCTAGGGTTTGGTCCCAGGGACTTATCTATCCTAATGCTTTTGAAAAGTTCCAGCTCATCCTCTTTTTAAAACATTGACATATTCTAGCATATCAACCTGCTTTAAATGGTCCTCAAATGTCAAGCTCTCTCTGAATGGTGAATCCTGAAGCAAAGTATTCATTAAGGACCTCCCCCATCCCCTGACTCCAGACACATTTCCTGTTCTCTCCCACCCTCACTCATCATCCTATTCTTCACATACATGTAGAATATATTGGGGCTTTCCATAATTCTACTCACTAAGGCCTTCTCATGCACCCATCTAGCTCTCGTAAGTCTATTCTTCAGCTCCTCCCTGACTACCTTGCAACTCTAGAGGCCTGTCTGACATTTGTTTTCTAAATCTTCTGTCTTCCTCTTGACTAGGTATTCCTCTTGTCAACCATGGATCCTCCACCCTACCATCCCTCCCTGCCTCAATAGGACAAAGTATCCAGAACCCATCAGATGTAGAAAAACTGAATGAGGTTGTGATGAATCACTGACAAGTTAATCAATGAGTTCTTTATCTTGCTCCAAACCAGAAGCTCATTTCCAATAAAATCTGGATTAATGTCCATCAATACAAAATGTATTAATATCACTAATTAAAAAATTAAATGCTCCAACATGTATATTGTCACATTTGCTTAGTAGCACATAACCCAACAGGCCACAACAAGCAAAACAATCATGCAAATTTGGTCAATGCCTAGAGAAAACTCTGGGATCCCAGTTATACAAATAATGCAACATCTACATCCCTATTTAACAAATTAATGGCTTTTTAGCAACAGTAACAAATGAAACAGTAATAGAAATCAACAACCATAATCAACTGTGCTTCACTTACTGAGGTTCACTTTATCAAGTAACATTTGTATATTCAACTGTAGAGTACATTTACTTGATTAAGAGATGGTCACTCAGGCCTATAGAAGTACCTATAAATTATCATTTTGCCTTTCTAGTGTCAAAGACTAATCTAAATAGCCAACCATGATGGAACACTTTAAAAATTTAACTAAGACATGCAATTCACACCCCGATGAGATAACTCGGTGGCGAGATGCCTTTTTGGATCATTGCAATAAGCTTTTTCTTAGTACAGTTTCAGTATTTAGACACCGATTCATTTTCATAGCAAAACATTTGTGGCAAATTGAATTGTGTGTCAACAGTGACAGCAAAAAGGCTAATGGATATGGATGGGAAGACAACAGCTGTAATATTCTTAGATGCATGGCAGATGGAATGTAATAGAGACAAGGTTTTGCACTTCAGTAGGACCAATCAGGATAGGTCTTACACAGTGAACGGTAGGATCCTGGGGGGTGTGGCAGAACAAAGATCTGGGAATAAATTTACATAATTCATTTTAAAAAATGGCACCACAGGTAGATAGTGTTATAAAGAAAGCTTTTAGCACATTAGCCTTCATAAATCTATGTTCCGAGTACAGAAGATGGGATGTTATGTTTAAGTTTTAAGATATTGGTGAGACCTAAATTGGAGTACTGTGTACAGTTTTGGTCACTTACCTAAAGAAATGATGTAAACGAGGTTGAAAGAGTGCAGAGAAAATTTACAAGGAAGTTGTCTGTCTGAAGGATCTCAGTTATAAAGTAAGATTGAATAGGTTAGGACTGTATTCTTTAGAATGTTAAAGATTGAGAGATGTGATTGAGGTGTACAAAATTATGAGGGGTATAAATAGGGTAAATGCAAGCAGGCTTTTCCCACTGAGGTTGGGTGGGACTACAACCAGAGTTCAGCAATCATGGGTTAAGGCTGAAAAGGTGAGAAGTTTAAGGGGAACATGAGGGGAAGCTCCTTCACTCAGAGGGTCGTGAGAGTGTGGAATAAGCTGTCAGTACAAGTGGTGCACGCGAGCTCAATTTCAACGTTTAAGACAAGTTTGGACAGGTACATATATAATAGGGATATGGAGGGCATGATCCCAGAGAAGGTCATTGAGAGTAGGCTGTTTAAATAGTTTGTGGCATGAACTAGATGGGCTGAAGAGCCTGTTTCTGTGCTGTACTTCTCAATGACCATGTCAGAGGTAAGGTAAAACTGACCAGTTAGAGATGGTCATTGGCTAATACAGGTACTACCTCATTAATCATCACCAATACCTTTCAACACTTTGTGATGATTAATGAGTATAATTAGCTTTATTTTTGTGTATGGTCAGGAGTATATTCTGGTGTTGGAATTCTTCTGAAACAGTTTAAGGATCAAGCCAATTCTGGAGCACAAGTCTTTAGGACTACAAATGAGATCATGCAAGCTCCTTTTTTTAAAATGGCTTGGATTGTCATCTATTCCTCGAACTCAAAAATAAAATTAACTGGACTAGATTCTATGATTATTGTATCAGATGGTTCAAGCAACTTGGCTACTCGTATTTTAACTTTGTTATGCTGGATTGCACTATCGTAGAGGACACAAACTTTTCTGCAGAAGAAGAGATGTGGTGGTAGGAGGTGGGAAGAGGATACAGGTGAAGAGTACGGCATTACAGCAGTCTGCTCGAAAGAGAGTTCAAAATTATCCCACCAATCCAGCTTTGGGAAAAATATGTATGAAACAGCAAGACTGCAAACAGATTTAAATAAAATTGAAATTTATGTTTGAATTATTACCAATCATGTAGACAATATAGATGGTGATAGCAGAACAAGATGATTTAAAGTATTTCACTGAAAATAAGCAAGCAGATTCTAGTTAATCAGTTAAATGGGACAGCCGCTTATTTGGGACAACCGCTTATTTGGGACAACTTAAAGAACAAAACTAATCTAGAAAATAGCCCGGATTCCCTCTGCTTATTTGGGATACCATACCGCTTAATTGGGGCAGGAAACTGTTGCCAAAGTTTTAACTGGCATCAGACACATGCCCTTGTGTGATGACACTACACTGTGGCTAGGGCAAACATTTTAAATAGTGCCAGTTGCACATGTTTGTATTAAAAACAGTCATTTTTGTCACTATAGTTGATAAGAAATAAGCAGTAAGACAATTCAGAACTGCTTTGTTCACTAAGGTTTCAAGCATTCAGGCCTGGTAATGCGAGACACAATGGGAAAATGAAACCATTGTGGCGACCCACTTTCTGCACAGGTGAACCAGCTCACAAATAGCCAGCGCGGGGGGGGGGGGGGGGGGGGGGTGAGACTTCGGTAATGCACCTCTGACGTTATTTCCGCCCGGAGAGGGCGGGCGCTAGGGATTTAAATGCCAGCGCCGCGAAGTTTGAATAAACTAGTCTCGAAACGACTTACCGACTGTGTGTCGTTATTTCAGCGCTGTGTGTAGCACATCGCTACACCATTTCACAACTTCAGCAAGTTAGGAACTACAATTAAGGCATCCACAATCATCTTGAACATTACAACTAAAAAGATTTAGAGGATGCAGTCATTGAAAACACTGAAGGCAGTCCATTACCTACATTAGGTGTCCGTGCCGATTTTGTTCTTTTGCAGTAGATCAATTCCTTTGTTGATAACAATTAGGAAGTAATAGTTTTATAGTACTGTAGTAGTATTGATAGTGTTCTCGTTTGTTCCATATTTCATTAAACACACAATCTGTTACTCAGTTAAACAATAGTTGGCCTTTTTTAAAATACCATTTTAGCTGTTTTCATGAAACTTTAGCTAATTGGAGCAGCAACTTAATTGGGCCAAAATATACTGTTCCTGATGTGTCCCAATCACTGAAAAAAGGAGAATGCTACAGAATCAAATCAGAAGAGCAATGAATAGGTTTAGACATGGAAAAGATATAACAGCTATTCCACAGCAGATAGTCAAATTACCAGTTTTGTATAAAAGGAGATGGGGTCAGAATTAAAGATGAAGATCAAATGCAAGTCTCTTCAATAAGATGGTTTAACTTCTACATTAATCTCACTTTTCTCCATAGTACCCTTGCATAAACTCTTGCTTTCCTGAAAATATCATTTAATTGTTCATATGGACATCTGTTTTTATAGGCATCTGCTCCCTCTGAACTGAAAAGTTGAAAGGTTCCAAAGATCTGTAAGAACTACAAGACAATGGGGGAAATTAGCAAGAACAGTAGTTAGAGAAAATTATGAAAGGTTATAAGCATTGGTAGTAGGAATAAAAAGAACAAGTACATTCAACACAAATATTGTTATTCTAGTATGCCAGTTGAGAAGCAAAGTAAACATGAAGGCAAATACCTTCATGACCACTATTGCAAAACCACTAATACCCTCCCCAAAACGATACTAACACTTTGTCACACCATCCTGTCTTAACAGGATTTTCTTATTCACCTCAACTAAAACACATTGCTCTTCAACTAATTCTGTGGATTTATGATTTGGTTAAGAACCACTGTGGTACTTTAGCATGGCAGAAAGTATGAAGAGCTCCGCTAAAGTTGCCTACAAACATCAAGAGTTGTAATTCTAAAATATCAAGATGCCCATCAGGTTTTTTGTTGATCTGACAACTTAAGTCCATAAAGATCAAAAGTAAGTTTATTACCAAAGTACATAGCTGTCACCATTTACAACCGAGATTTTCTTGCAGGGATATTCAATAAATCCATAATAAAATAATGAGCATAATAGAATCAATGAAAGGTCGCAGCAACTTGGCCATTCAATCTGTGTGCAAAAGATAAAATGCAAATACAAAAGAAATAATAATAAACAATAAATATCAAGAACATGAGATGAATAGTCCTTGAAAGCAAGTCCATTGATTGTGGGAACATTTCAGTAAAGGGGCAAATGAAGTTGAGTGAAGTTATCTTTGGTTCAAGAGTTTGATTGTTAAGGGGTAATAACTGTTCCTAAACCTGATTATATGTAGGTCCTTGAGGCTCCTGTAACTCCTTTCTGATGGCAGCAGCAAGAGAGGATGACTTCTGTGGTGGGAGGCCCTGATGATAGATGCTGCATTGATGCAAGAATACCTTGTGCAGATGTGTTCAATGGTAGGGAATACTTTACCCAGGCTGTGTCCACTACTTTTTGTAAGATTTCCTATTCAAGGGCATTGGTCTTTCCATACCAGGCTGTGATAAAGTCAAGTCAATAAACTGTCCACTACACATCTATACAGGTTTGTCAAAGTTTTAAATGTCATGCCAGATTTTCGCAAACTCCAAAGTAAAGGTACTGCTGAGCTTTCTTTGTAATTGCACTTATGTGCTGGGCCCAGGACAGGTCTTCTGAAATCATAACGCCTAGGAATTTAAAGTTGCTGACCCTCTGATTAGAACTGGCTCAAGGACCTCTGGTTTTCTTCTCCTGAAGTCAATAATCAACTTGTTGGTCTTATTGAGATTGAGTAAGAGGTTATTGTTATGGCACCACTCAGCCAGATTTTCAATCTCCCTCCTATATGCTGATTCATCATCACCTTTGATTCAGCCTATGACAGCCCATATATGTACCTGGGGGGGGGGGGGGGGGGAAGAGGGGGATCCCAATGCAGGTTCATTACAGTAGCATAGGGTTGGAATTCCCACCACTGCCTGCAAGGAGTGTGCACATTCTCCCTGTGACTGCATGGGTTTCCTCCAAGTCCTCTGATTTCCTCCCACAGTTCCAAGACATACTAGATGGTAGGTTAATTTGTCATTACAAACTGTCCCATGATTAGGCTAGGATTAAATCAGCAAATTGCTGGGTGGTGTGTCTGCAAGGGCCTATTCTGCACTGTAACTCAATAAGTAAGTTTTCAAAATGCTTATTAGCTCACTAACAGGAATCTTTGTTAAATTTTACATAACCTCCATCCACTTCTCAGTACAAAATTTGCTGCATAAACTTTAAAATGTACATTGCATGAATTGTGGGACAAGTGAATGGAAACCTTACAGGGAGCAATCTATTAAAAATTCAAGGTAACTGTTTATTCCACCAGAACAGTTTATAGACTAGGATCAATAAACTTAAATCACTATTAGAAAACAAAACAAATACTCCAATTTTAATTACCGTAGATGTCGGATTATAAGCCGTTACTTTTTTCCCACATTTTGAACAGCTTTGAACACTGCGGCCTTTACTACGGTGCGGCTAATGCATGGTTTTTTTTCATGCCGCCAAAAACATTTTGCCTCGTAACAGTAGACCAATAAAATTGATGAGTAGTTCACAGAGGTCCAATGAAATTGTACGATAAATCAAGCGCACTTTCACAATTAAATTATTGTAAATCAGTCATTTGTACTCACCCTCATCAACATGGAAAACACTCGAAGAAAAGCATTGTGCTGCCTTTATGGCAGTTATTTAGTTTATAATATTTTCGCTTAGTAATTCATTTTCTAGTTAAAGTTAGAAGTGTTTTAACTATATTTGTTTTCTGTACTACATCCCGGGATGCTATGACGTCACACCCGGTTTCGCCGCGTCTTGTGGGAAATACCGGTTTGTGATAAACGGGAAGGTGGGGGGGAGCACATTAGCCGAGCACATTACCCGAGCGAAAATGCTGCTTTTAAGTTAAAGGCGATCAATAACTTTTCCTGGTAGGCTGCAGTATATATATTTTTTACCAGTCGTTAGGAGATATTGGAATGTTGTTCAGTAAAAAAGTATATGCAACGTAATTTGTGTGTTACCGATACGTATGTATATTTAAAAGTAGCCGCGTTACAGGCACGGTTCGAAAAAAAGCATTTGCAATATGTATTTGTTTATGTTACCATATGGATTTAATTAAAAGTTAAAAAATCCTCACGTGTAATATCTTTCTGTGTAAATATCTCATATTACAACGTGGGACACCTGCAGCCGAAAATCCGGTGCGGCCTAAAATCCGGTGCGGCTTGTACAAGTACAAAATTGATTTTCTTTCTAAAATTAGAGCCAGCGGCTTTTAATCAGGTGCGCTCTGTAGTGCGAAATCTACAGTAAATAGCAGCTGTTAGTCTGATCAAGAACTTAATGGACAGACTAAAAGTCAGAACAAAACAGGCAACCACAAACATGAATTTCAATGAATAGTAACTACACTCCTTGGTTGTTGTATTTACTTTGCAAAGGACAGACCTCTCCAAAATTAAATTCTGCAAGCAAAGCTTTCAATAATACCTCTGTTTTATGGAACAGACTAATTGATTTCACGACAATGATATGGTTTGCCCTAAGAGCACAAATTAAAAGTTTTTAGGCATGCTTTAGGATTTAGAAAAATCTCATAAATGCACAAAGTCACTTAAATTCTTTCAATACAACAAAACTGATCACTCAGCACATTTGGGATTTTTATCATGCCAAATTGGTAGATATCTGGATGTCATTAATACTGCAAAAGACTTAGTTCATATTAAAATGGCACACATTCCTATAACAAGTTTACCAGCAAACAAGGTAAGCTTGAAAAGAATTCACAGAAACCAGGGCCCAGCAGAGTGGGAAAGGAGCTTGGCAAACATGTGGTGCAGACATTGGGATTTCTGAACATTTGCAATTTTACCGCAATAAATCATTGCTATAGAGCTAAGAATCAGTTTTCTATTGACTTTGTTGTAATTACAGATGTGGACGATATTCAACATACATCAACAAAGCAGCTATAGACTCCGCAGCCAATTATAGCCCTTCTAACACAAACACTTTTCATAGCAATGCTTCAACATATTTTATAGAAAGTATCAATGGATTCTGCAAATGAGCACAAAGCCATCATCTGAGAACACTACTTGGCTTATAAGGGTCCTTTGCTGTGAATAACAGAACAACCAGTTAACGCATTTACAGAATTCTACATTTCATACAGCAGTACAAGACCAACTCAAAATATGGCAAACATTCTTTCTGCTGCCACCAGCCTCAAGCCACCTACCCATCCTTCAAGTTCTAACAAGTATATTGCGCAGAACAAGCAATAACAGGGGTGGAAGCAAGTGGTGACAGCATCACATTTCCAAAGCCAATCCAAGTTGAAAAGTTCATTGCGTTGGTGCTAGATAAAATCATTGTAAAGACTTGATGAATAATGACCCTGATTTCATGTCACTGGCCTGCAATCACTCACTTTCTTACAAATACTATCTAGGAGCCCCATCCTGCTTACTTGAAGCACTCCCTCTCCTCCAGCTGAGTAACAGCAGGGAGTGACAAGCAATGGACAAATAAACTCCTCCAAGAGAACTCATGTATTATTTAACCTCTCGCAAAGCCCTGCAACCAACCAGCTTCGGTAACCATCTAAACAGTCAGGATTTTTAAAACCTCCCAAATTACTACACATCTTAATTTAAAAAATTAAATCAGACAAATAACAATTACAATCCAATGTTGTATTTTCTCTGTAGATCACTGCTGAATCAAGAACCTGCATCAGGTTAATCTAAAATTGCATTCCTCCAGCATGATTAACGCTATGCAGGAGGCCTAACACAGCCACATTGCAAAGCACTAGAAATTCTGAGCAGGACATCAATATTTCACAGGAAAATTCAGAGTTCTGCATGTCAATGCCTAGTTACATTTTATTTGTAATACAACCTCCACTGTCTTACAAGATACAAAAGCAATAACCTCACTATATACATCCTGTCAAAGGCATTCAATTTTCCTGGTGCCATTGGAAGGGGAACGTAAGTTGTAGGACTTATGAGACACAGCTGCCATGTGTGGTGCTTGGCTTAATGCCTGAAACATTAACATAATTGTTGATAGGAAATATACCTAGTGTAGTAAAGATTAATGCAATTTTCTAAATGTTTAATCAATGCTCTTACATTAAATTTACCTTTAATATTATGCCTACTCAAAACCAGAATATTTAGAAACTACTTTAATCACCAATTTTAATGCAATAACCACCACGAACCAGTTTGAAGTATTTTACCAAATTAATCCTGATGTTGTTTCAGCACAGTCCTGCTTTGTGCCTCATGAAAATATTCATCACTAGCTCAAACTGAAGCTTCATAACATTTGTGTCCGGAAGCTGATTTGCGTCAATTATCCCAGCAGAGAGCCTATTGCAAACTGCTAGAAGAACAGTGCAACAAGCAGCAACAGTGGAGACAAACAGGGTCAACATTTTGGGTTGATGTACTGCACAGGACAGAGTAGGCAGTTTAAAGGTGAGAGGGCAAGGAAGTAGCTGGGATGCAGTAGATGAAGCCAAATAAAGACTGACGGGCAAATGGAGCCAGGTTTTGGGACAGAATGGTGAAGTTACTGAAAGAGTGGGGAAGGTGGTAAGTGGAGATAACAGGGCTGTAGAAAACATGTTAAGGCAGGAAGGCAGTGCAACCAAAGGAAAGATGGTGAAAGATAGAATGGGGCAGGGAAAAAGAGGTCAGAGAATCACGTAGGTTTGAGTGATTAGCAGATGGAACTAGTCGGGGGAGGGGAGGGAAAGGAGGACCTGCATGAATCAAATAAGAGCAATGGTATGCAGATTACCAGAGAGTAAATAATAATATGAACAATAAATCACCTAGTTTCAAGCACAGTCAGCCCTCCTTATCCGCGGGTTCAACCAACCATGGATCAGGAAAGCCTGGAAGTTCTCTCTCCAGCACTCGTTTGAGCATGTACAGACTCAAACGAGTCTGTACATGTTTTTTCTTGTAGTTATTCCCTAAACAATACAGTATACCAACTATTTACATCACATTTACATTGTAATAGGTATTATAAGTAATCTAGAGATGATTTAAAAGTACAGGCAGTCCCCAGGTTATGAAGGGGTTCCGTTCCCGAGTCTGTCTTTAAAACGGATTTGAAGTCGGAACAGGTATATCCAGCATTATTTAGCGTCAGTTAGTCAAACGTTTGTCTTAGTATATAGTATATATTTTACCTTTCTATGCATATAAAACACTTAAGAAACGTATGTATTTTAATAATCAAACCACTGCATTGCTTAGTAATAACTGAGCTTTCATCAGGGCAGGACCTTTCATATTATCCGTTAAAATTTTTCTGATTGTTGACCAACTGTAGCCTAACGCTTTTCCAATTGCTGATGGCATTTCACCTCTTTCCAATCTCTTTATTACTTCCACTTTATTTTCAATCGTGAACAGAAACACTGCAGATTCAGAGCTGCGCCGAGTCCTAATGACCACCACACTGAGACAGGTTAAATAAGGGACTTGAGCATCCACGTTTTTTGTATCCACGGGGGGTCCCAGAACCAATTCCACGCGAATAAGGAGGGCTGACTGTACAGTAATCCACATCCCAGACTTTCCCTCTTCTGACATGCCTCCTCTTTTACAACCGTCAACCCTACCCACCCCTGCCCCTGGTTACCCTGTTCTTTTACCTCTCCCACGTGGTTCCATCTCCTTACACAACCAGTAGGTCCCCTATCACCCTCCTGATGCTCACAGTTGTACAGTACCCTACCATCTTCCAGTCTCAGATTCCACGATGATACAGCTTTTTCCCTGTCTCCACTTATCAAACTCTGTTGCTGTCTCCGTTTGCCCAGCAACCCCTCTTTACCTGGACCAAAGTACTGTTTGCAGTTACACATTATCAATTTAAAATTAAATTCTATTAATAAGATAGCAACTACAAATATTACAGAAACTTGTACCTCAATGTAACTATTTTCTCATCAGTTACTCACAATTCCAAGTTGGATTTCCTACACCAGGGGTCACCAACCTTTATTGCATCGCGGACTAGTTTAGTATTCTTGTGGACCAGCCGACGGGGGGGGGGGGGGGAGGGTTTAATCACGACCAGAATATAGGTGATAAGTCAACTTTAAGTTACTTATAACTGGCTAATACACTCAATTTTGTTTCTAAAAGGGTTTATCTAACAAATTTAATATTAAACACAGTGCTTATTTTCCCTCGCATGAATATAGTGATAAGTCAATTATAACTCACTTATAAATAAGTAGCATCATAACATTTTAAGTAATGTTTGGATCTTAAACACAGCGCATTATTTTCCTCGTATGAACATATAAAATCATTGCAACACACCAGTGAGAGGACAAGGTAAGGGCTGGAGGTCCCTGTACCGGGGCCGCGGCAGTCGCAGTCTGGAGAGAGCAACCAACCAATCGAGGAGTGCGACAAGACGCGCGTGTAATATTAAGTTAGCATCTCATAGGCTGCTTGTGACCCTGGCGATTTTTTTAAAAAGGGTCATAGCAGCTATGAGCTTGCGAAAAAGAGTATAGACACACAAATGCTTTCCCATAAGCTGAGCTGGTGACAGCATCCTTGGTATGCGATCTGTGCTTAACTTCAGTTTTGCTTAGGGTAACTTGTATTATTGTATTACAGTTGAACAAAGGGAACTATGGAGCTATGAGGGAGGAGCTGGTCAAAGTTCAAACGGAACAATACCCTAGCAGGGAAGACAGTGGTACAACAATGGCAGGTATTTCTGGGAATAATGCAGAAGGTGCAGGATCGGTTCATTCCAAAGAGGAAGAAAGATCCCAAGGGGAGTAAGGGGCGGTCGTGGCTGACGAGGAAAGTAAAAGGCAGTATAAAAATAAAAGAGTATAACAAAGCAAAGATGAGCGGGAAGCCGGAGGACTGGGAAGCTTTTAAAGAGCAACAGAAGATAACAAAAAAGGCAATACGCCAAGAAAAAATGAGGTACGAAGATAAACTAGCCAAGAATATAAAGGAGGATAGTAAAAGCTTCTTTAGGTATGTGAATAGCAAAAAAACAGTTGGGCCATTGAAGACAGAAATGAGTGAATTTATTATGGGGAACAAGGAAATGGCAGATGAGTTGAACAGGTACTTTAAATCCGTCTTCTCTAGGGAAGACACAAACAATCTCCCAGATGTAATAATGGCCAAAGGAACTAGGGTAAAGGATGAACTAAAGGAAATTTATATTAGGCAAGAAACGGTGTTGGATAGATTGTTGAGTCTGAAGGCTGATAAGTCCCCGGGACCTGATGGGCTGCATCCCAGGGTACTTAAAAGAGGTGGCTCTAGAAATCGTAATCATTTAATGGTAATGATTTTCCAGTGTTCTATAGATTCAGGAACAGTTCCTGCTGATTGGAGGGTGGCTAATGTTGTCCCACTTTTCAAGAAAGGAGGGAGAGAGAAAGCAGGGAATTATAGACCGGTTAGCCTGACGTCAGTGGTGGGAAAGATGCTGGAGTCAATTATAAAGGAGGAAATTACGACACATTTGGATAGCAGTAGAAGGATCAGTCCGAGTCAGCATGGAGTTGTGAAGGGAAAATCATGCTTGACTAATCTTCTGGAGTTTTTTGAGGATGTAACTATGAAAATGGACAAGGGAGAGCCAGTGGATGTAGTGTACCTGGACCACTACTGAAAGCTTTTGATAAAGTCCCACATAGGAGATTAGTGGGCAAAATTAGGGCACATGGTATTGGGGGCAGAGTACTGACATGGATTGAAAATTGGATGGCTGACAGGAAACAAAGAGTAGCGATTAACGGGTCCCTTTCGAAATGGCAGGCTGTGACAAGTTGGGTATTGCAAGATTTGGTGCTGGGACCGCAGCTGTTTACAATATACATTAATGATTTAGATGAAGGGTTTAAAAGTAACATTAGCAAATTTGCCAATGACACAAAGCTGGGTGGCAGTGTGAAATGTCAGGAGGATGTTATGAGAATGCAGGGTGACTTGGACAGGTTGGGTGAGTGGGCAAATGTATGGCAGATGCAGTTTAATGTGGTTAAATGTGAGGTTATCCACTTTGGTGGCAAGAACAGGAAGGCAGATTACTATCTAAATGGAGTCAAGTTAGGAAAAGGGGAAGTACAACGAGATCTAGGTGTTCTTGTACATCAGTCAATGAAAGCAAGCATGGAGGTACAGCAGGCAGTGAAGAAAGCTAATGGCATGTTGGCCTTTATAACAAGAGGAATTGAGTATACGAGTAAAGAGGTCCTTCTGCAGCTGTACAGGGCCCTGGTGAGACCCCACCTGGAGTACTGTGTGCAGTTTTGGTCTCCAAATTTGAGGAAGGACATTCTTGCTATTGAGGGAGTGCAGCGTAGGTTCACAAGGTTAATTCCTGAAATGGCGGGACTGTCGTATGTTGAAAGATTGGAGCGACTGGGCTTGTATACACTGGAATTTAGAAGGATGAGAGGAGATTTGATTGAAACATATAAGATTATTAAAGGATTGGACACGCTGGAGGCAGGAAGCATGTTCCCTCTGATGGGCGAGTCCAGAACTAGAAGCCATAGTTTAAGAATAAGGGGTAGGCCATTTAGAACAGAGATGCGGAAAAACTTTTTCACCCAGAGTGGTGGATATGTGGAATGCCCTGCCCCGGAAGGCAGTGGAGGCCAAGTCTCTGGATGCATTCAAGAGAGAGTTAGATACAGCTCTTATAGATAGCGGGGTCAAGGGATATGGGGAGAGGGCAGGAACAATATGGGGTACTGATTGTGTATGATCAGCCATGATGACAGTGAATGGCGGTGCTGGCTAGAAGGACCGATAGGCGTACTCCTGCACCTACTGTCTATTGCTGTGAGAAACATACTGTGCCTTCTATTCCTCATGGCACCTGCAAGATGAGCATAAAAAAGCAGCTATTTCCAAGGGCAGGAGGCTTTGGATGGTAAGCCTGTGCCTGTCTGCATCCATACATAGTAGCAATTAAAATTGTTATACAAACAATTCATGACTGATAAAGTTAACAATACTCATCCGTACAGAAACTGGGGGGGGGGCGGGGGGACCCACATGTATCTGTGTACGTGACTGCATGATATAAAAAGAACTGTATTTGCTTCAGGAGACAGAGACCCTCGAAGCAGCCTCCGAGGGTTCTCTCAAGTAACTTACTAATAAAGAGTTAAAGTTACTTTCACTGTAGTACGTGGTGTCTTTGCATCAGGTAGATCGAAAGAAGTTTACAACACTTGTAGGTAGGATCTATCGGCCAATAAAAGTTTGGCTCGAGGGATGACTTTCAGTAGATTGCAGCGAGGTAGCTGCTCTGCTACTTACGAAACCCTGAACTCGAATTAAGTCATCTGCGAATATTTTAGCACCGGGTTCCCCACGAACATTCAATGTGCTGAACTGGTTTAGAGGCGACGCCCATCTGTCCACGCTCCAGGCCAGTAGCGATAGCACCTCTCACAGGCCGCACAAGGCGGTCAGTTACTCAAGACCAACCAGTGATCCCTGGCACTAGGGTATCACTGCATTTAGGCGACTGATGACCTCGCGTGGGTAATGACTTCGTGTGCGTAACGACCTCGCATGCGTTCAAGTTTAACAGTGGGCGTGACAGGGAATGAGGAAAGGTGCAGCTGACTCATATCGTTTCCTCGCGGCCCAGTAGCACATGCTTGGGGACCACTGTCCTACACAGCAATCTTCGTTGAAAAACAAAGTTAAACTGGTTACAAACTACCAGGTGAATATTTTTCAAAGGCATCAATTCTCCTTCCAAAGAAATTGTTGACAAAATTACCATTGTGCTCAAAGCAATAAAAATCACACCAGATCTAAACAGCATAATGTAATTCGATAACTTGATGCCCATTTAGTTTTCCCATGAATAAACGATTCCATCAAATCTTCACTTAAAACTGAAAATAATGTCATAATACACAATTCTTACCTACAGCACTGTCAAAGGATAAATATTAAATGAATCTTCTATACCCATTTCTGCATTATCGCAAATGGTCCTGCAATATTCTTTGGGATGATTATATACATCACAAAGTACATTGCAGTACATTGTATATACACACACAATTCTATAAGGACCCCTACAAGTTCGTGAAAAGCATTTTCACAAAGCTGAAGAATGGGATTCTGAAGATGTCAAAGGAAGAGTTAGAAGATCAGCTTAAGTTGACATACAGGTTTCCCCCGCTATCCGAAGGTAGAGCGTTCCTATGAAACGGTTCGTAAGCCGGAATGTCATAAAGTGAATAAGCAATTATCATTTATTTATATGGGAAAAATTTGTGAACATTCCCAGACCCAAAAAATAACCTATAAAATCATGCCAAATAACACATAAAACCTAAAATAACAGTAACATAGTAAAAGAATGATATGATAAAAACACAGCCTATATAAAAGTATAAATACTTTTCTGCAATCAGTGCAGCACTGTCTAGCGTA
Source organism: Hemitrygon akajei (assembly GCF_048418815.1). NCBI lineage: Eukaryota > Metazoa > Chordata > Chondrichthyes > Myliobatiformes > Dasyatidae > Hemitrygon > Hemitrygon akajei. The sequence goes on from NC_133131.1 coordinate 78,007,285, forward strand.
GCTTATAATCTCGCCACGTAGCATATAATCTCACTACATAGCGGAAGCAGTCTCTCCAGTAACCTTTAAGCTATGAAGCTGCCAAATCAGACCAAATAACACAAAAATACACAGCCTATATAAAGTAGAAATAATCTATGTACAGTGTAGTTTCACTTACCGGAATCAGGAAGACAGCGAGCACACTGATGATGGTGTGTTAGGCCGAGTTGGAGGTTGTGGTGCTCAGCAATTTTTTTCCAATAAATTGCATTTTTGTCACAGTTAAACACTTGCTTATACAAATAACCACCTTCTGTAATTATTTTCTTCAGTTCTGCTGGGAAATTTTTGGCAGCTTCAGTATCAGCCGAAGCACTCTCTGCAGTAAACTTTAAGCTATGAAGCTGCCCGCCTCAGAAACCGATCAAACCACCCATGAGCACCTTTAAATTCCACTTTCACACCACTTTCATCACCATTGTCCATTGCTTTCTGTTTCAGCTTATTAAAAAGACTGACTGATTTCTCCTTAAGTATAACAACGGAACACCACACTTTGTACACCCGTCAATCCACTCAAGCAACAGACTTTCTATTTTATCCATTATTGGATGCCGACTAAGAGAGACCACTTTGCTACAAGCAGAACCAAAAGTAATATCGGCAGCTTTAAAGATTCTTTGTCTCTGCATGTAGATAGTACAAATGGTTCAACGCACAATGTCCTTACTTCATTCACCACAATCGAAACGCTTAATTACGTCTATTTTTACACCAAGTGTAACACCCTTACAAGCTCTTTTAGGCTTTTCCGATACCTTAGAACTCATCTTGCTAACGGATGCACAAAAATCGACATAAAGCACAGATGCTCACAGGCACTTGTTTAAGCAATGGCGGCTAGAATGCAGTTCCCGGGGAAGAGCGTGGCTGCTCGGGGCACACGCTGCCTTTTTTCGTAACAGTTAAATCACCTTCTGTTAACGAAAACAGGTAACTAACGTAGGTCTTTCGTAACAGCGAAGTGTCGTAAAGCGAACATTCGGAAAACGGAGGCCACCTGTACTCAGACAGCCTGAGAGCCGAACATACCTTAATACCTTCAGATATACCACCCATCCACCCTCCACATCAGCAGTTTGACATCAGTCATAATAAAAGTAGTAAAGCGGGCGAGGACTGCTTCAGTGCCAGAGCCAAATGGAGTTCTGTACAAACTCAACAAAAATGCACCAAGAGTCCTGAAACTCTTATGGAAACAGGTGAAGGTGGTCTGGAAGTATAAGCTTATTTTTAAAGCAAGTCGGCGAACAGGAGAAATTCTAATTCCTAAAGTAAAAGATTCCTCAGAAATTGGACAGTTTCTGCAAATAAATCTAAATATTTTTCAGTGTTGTAGCACAACAGCTATCTACTCACTTGGAGAAAAACAATTTCATCAACACACGTGCAGAAGGCAGGGATACCGGTTTCTTCTGGCCGCTTGAAACACACAAGTATAATTTGGCATCAAATACAAACTGCTAAAAGGGAAAGAAGAGACCTCCATGTCTTGTTCTTGGACCTAGCCAATGCCTTTGGGTTGGTCTCAAATAACCTCCTTCATTTGAATTCTTCTGTGTATCAGAATGTGTTACAGCCCTGGTCAAAGCCTACTTTTGAGATCTCCATTTCTCATTGATAACCGCAGAGTACAACACAGCCTGGTGGCCTGTGGAGATAGGCATAATGGCAGTTGCACCATCTTTCCACTGGCCTTTACCATGGCAATGCAAGTATGATTAGAGCTTCTAAATGGGTAGTAGGAGGAGAACGACTGAAGTCAGGACTATGCCTACCACCAATCGGACATTTACAAATGATTTAACCATCCTGGCAACTACCATCCCGTGGAACAAACAGTGCTTGAAATGCTCCATTCAAACATCAAATGGGCCCAAATGATAATTAAAACAAAGTAGTCTAGGAGCATTTCTATGGTCAAGGGAAGGCTGGTCAACTACAAGTCCCATGTGGATGAAAAAGTAATTCCCACAGTGTCAAAAATGCCAGTTAAAAGCTTGAGGTGTTGGTACGATGTAAACCTCAGTAATACAAATCAAATGAAATTACTGAGAGAAGAAACCAAAGGGCTTAAAGCCATCGATAAGACCTTACTGGCAGAAAACCTCAAGCTCTGGTGTCTTCAGTTTAGACTGCTTCCTCGTGTGTTGTGGCCACTGACTCTGTATCAAATCCCCATCACTCCTGTTGAAAAGCTGGAGAGAACAAGTTAGCTCCTTCATTAAGTAGATGGGCCTACCAAGATCGCCAAATAACATCTACCCGTATAGCAAAGGAGCTCTGGAGTTCCCTGTCACAGGAGTTCCAAGTATGCCAAGGTGAGGCTTGAGATGACTCTTTCTGAATCTCGTGACAGTGTTGTCCAGGATACTGCACCCAGGACCCTAACAGGGACAAAGTGATATCCAGCAGTCAGTAAAACAAGCAAAATCAGCACTCAGATTTGCAGACATGGTGAGCCAGGTGCAATCTGCAAGAGGAGGTCTTGGTACAGGCTCAAATAAGCCCATTTGGCAAAAGGTGACAACACAAAAGCAAAGGCGAGCTATGGTGGTGGAGGAAATACAGCAAAAGGAGCAGGTGAGGCATGCAAAAGCAGTGTCTCAGGAAAAACAGGGACAGTGGAAAAGGTGGGAAAACATTGAGAAAAGAAAAGTCAGCCGGAAATACTTATGGGAAAAGGAAGAAAGAAAGATTAGATTCCTTATAAGAGCAGTTTATGATGTTCTTCCAACTCCCAAAAATCTGAACCAGTGGCTCAGTGAAGACCCAGCTTGTCCATTCTGTCAAAGAAGGGTGAACCTCAAGTATATCCTCTCATCTTGCAGAGTAAGCCTCACTCAAGGAAGATATACATGGAGGCACAACCAGGTCCTCAGATGTTTGAAATCCACTGTGGAGAAGCAAAGGCTGAATAACAACTCCAGGCCCCATATGTCTGGAAGAACCATCATCCCCTTTGTCCAGCAAGGACAGACAGTGCCACCACAGTGACACGGTTGGTGTCAAGCATACTGGAGTCTGCTCATGACTGGAACATGGCTGTCTACCTTGACAAAATGCTAATATTTTCCCCGGAGATAGCCATTAGCAGCCTCAGACCAGACTTGGTCAGGTGGTCCAGCAGTCTGAACACTGTAGTAGTCTCAGAGATTATAACCCTGGGAAGATGTAATCTGCAAGGCGTACGAGTGGAAGCATTAAGTTACGCTGAGCTGGCCGCAGATGCTAAGCACCGTGGATGGAAGGTGCCGATTTTCCCAGTATAGGTTGGCCACAGAGAATTTGTGGCTACTTCCATGATTAGATTGCTGAAGGGACTGAGAGTCCGAGGCCAAAGACAGTGGTAAGCTACAAAAGAACTCGGGGCAGCCAAGCAGAACAGCCACTAGTTGATGTAGTGGGCTTAAATTGATGAAGCATCTAAGAAGGAGGGTGCCCACCTGATAACCCCTGGAAGCATCTGCCACCCACCAAGTCCCAACTCAAGATCTCTATGCTATGACCCGAGTTAGGCTCTGCTTATCAACGGATTGAAACATCCAGTCATATGAGCTTGAATAAATATATACACAAAATTACCTTTTTTTCCCCCCAATCAAAGTTAAATCACAATGCAAATATTTGGAAAACTCCATAAAGCTATTATTCACTTTCCCTGACGAAGGGTCTCAGCCCGAAACATTGACAGTGCTTCTCCTTATAGATGCTGCCTGACCTGCTGTGTTCCACCAGCATTTTGTGTGTGTTGTTGTTATTCACTTTCCCTTCCACTCTTACCCTATTACCTTGTCTCAATGTCCCAACATCCTCTGCCTCAATTATCAGTTAGGTGATATTCAGTATTCCTTACAGAATTGAAAACACAACATGCAACTAATGACTTGTATGCTGACAGTTTCAGTAACAATTTCCTATAATAGGGCCCAAATGTCATTCATCAGTTTGAGAACAGTTGGCTAAGTATTGTACATCGATTTGATCTCCTTCCCCTTTTGTTTGATAGATGAACTGTAGTCGTAACTTACAAAAATGCACAGAACTTGATTAAGATGTGCAAAATATACCTAAATAGCCATATAACCATTACAGCACGGAAACAGGCCATCTCAGCCCTTCTAGTACGTGCCGAACGCTTACTCTCACTTAGTCCCACCGACCTGCAGTCAGCCCATAACCCTCCACCCCTTTCCTGTCCATATACCGTAGATGTCGGATTATAAGCCGCTACTTTTTTCCCATGCTTTGAACAGCATTGAACATAGCGGCTTATAATAAGGTGCGGCTAATAGAAGGTTTTTTCCCATGCCGCCAAAACATTTTGCCTCGTAACAGTAGACCAATAAAATTGATGAGTAGTTCACAGAGGTCCAATGAAATTGTACGATAAATCAAGCGCACTTCACAAATTATTGTAAATCAGCCATTTGTACTCACCCTCATCAACATGGAAAACACTCGAAGAAAAGCATATGATGCAGCTTTTAAGTTAAAGGCAATCAATCTGGCGGTTGAACAAGGAAATCGAGCTGCTGCGCGTAATCTTGGCATACATGAATCGATGGTGAGACGGTGGAGATTTAATTTGGGACTGCCGCTTCAGGTCAGGAATGGCTCACGTGATATTAGACAGCAGTACAAGGGAGGGAGGGAGCAAAACTGAGGATTCCGCTGCACCGAAACTGCTAGCGATTCAGTAAACAAAAAAACAGTAAAACTCGTGTGTGAATGGTATCGGGCCAATAAGGACACAAGTGTCCGATGTTACCAAATACCGGTAGGTATAACAAAGTTTAGCCTTACCAAATATGTGTAGCGAGGGTTTGGTTTGGGGGAAAAAGGAGTATAAATAAGAGCAGAATGTAAGGGGAAGGCAAAACGCGTTCTGCAATAAAGCCACGCTGCACTGTAATCCGGTGTTGGTTGTCTCTCTTCCAAAACGAACACAGGGCAGAATTTGAAGCCCAACACGTGTAATATCTTTCTGTGTAAATATCTCATATTACAAGCGGCCGGAAATCCGGTCCGCCGGAAATCCGGTCCGCCGGAAATCCGGTCCGCCGGAAATCCGGTGCGCCGGAAATCCGGTCCGCCGGAAATCCAGTGCGCCGGAAATCCGGTCCGCCGGAAATTCGGTGCGGCCTAAAATCCGATGCGGCCTGTACAATTAAAAAATTGATTTTATTTCTAAAATTAGAGCCAGCGGCTTTTAATCAGGTGCGCTCTGTAGTCCGGAATCTACGGTACCTATCCAATTTTACTTTAAATGACAATATCGAACCTGCCTCTACCACTTCTACTGGAAGCTCGTTCCACACAGCTACCACTCTCTGAGTAAAGAAATTCCCCCTCGTGTTGCCCCTAAACTTTTGCCCCCAACTCTCAACTCATGTCCTCTTGTTTGAATCTCCCCTACTATCAATGGAAAAAGCCTATCCACATCAACTCGATCAATCCCCCTCATAATTTTAAATACCTCTATCAAGTTCCCCCTCAACCTTCTACACTCCAAAGAATAAAGGCCTAACTTGTTCAACGTTTCCCTGTAACTTAGGTGCTGAAATCCAGGTAACATTCTAGTAAATTTTCTCTGTACTCTCTCTATTTTGTTGACATCTTTCCTATAATTCGGTGACCAGAACTATACACAATGCTCCAAATTTGGCCTCACCAATGCCTTGTAAAATTTTAACATTACATCCTAACTCCTATACTCAATGCTCTGATTTATAAAGGCTAGCATACCAAAAGCATTCTTCACCACCCTATCCACATGAGATTCCACCTTCAGGGAACTATGTACCATTATTCCTAGATCACTCTGTTCTACTGCATTCTTCAATGCCCTACCATTTACCATGTATGTCCTATTTGGATTATTCCTACTAAAATGTAGCACCTCACACTTATCAGTAAACTCCATCTGCCATTGTTCAGCCCACTCTTCTAACTGGCCTAAATCTCTCTGCAAGCTTTGAAAACCTACTTCATTATCCACAACGCAGATCCTACCTTAGTATCATCTGCATACTTACTAATCCAATTTACCACCCCATCATGCAGATCATTAATGTATATGACAAACAACATTGGACCCAGTACAGATCCCTGGGGCACACCACTAGTCACCGGCCTCCAACCTGACAAACAGTTATCCACCATACTCTCTGGCATCTCCCATCCAGCCACTGTTGAATCCATTTTACTACTATACTACTAAATCCACCTATATAACCCCACAGTGAGAATTTTGTGGTACCCATTGTGTCAGAAACAGTTACGAATATTTCTTTTCCTCTGCCAGACCAGTTTCTGTCAGTTCCAATACTCAAATCATAAGAAATTTAGTTCTCAGCTAATAAAGCATTCCACTTACAATTTTCTACTTCATAATCACTATTGGGTATTGCAGCCTTTTCAAACTTTGAAATATATCATTCCCAAATCAAATTCTCCCTCCTTTATTAATCATACTTTTAGGCAGAACTGTTGTTGAGAAAATACTATGTCAAACATTATGCTGATGGAATAAAGTATGGTTATGCACTTTTGTAGAAGGAATAAACAGACTATTTTCAAAATGGGAAGAAGCTTCAGAAATTGGATATGCAAAGGGACTTGGGAGTCCCAGTGCAAGATTCCCTAAAGATTAACTTGCAGGCTGAGTCGGTAGTAAGGAAGGCAAATACAATGTTAGCATTCATTTCTAGATGACTAGAATACAAAAGCAAGGATGTAATGCTGAGGCTTTATAAGGAATTGGTCAGACTGTATTTAGAGAATAGAAAGCAGTCTCAGGCCCCACACCCAAGAAAGGATATGCTGACATTAGAGTGTGTCCAGAGAAGGTTATAATTGCAAGAGATTCTGCAGATTGTGCAAATCCAGATTAACATTCAAAATTCTGGAGAAACTCGCGTCAAGCAGCATCTATGGAGAGGAATAAAAGAGCTGATGTTTCAGGCCGAGACCCTTCATCTGGTGAGTACTGATGAAGGTTTTCGGCCCGAAATATTAGCTCTTTATTCCTCTCCAGATGCTGCCTGACTGCTGACTGAGCTCCTCTAGAATTTTGTAAATGTTATTCCAGAAAAGGCTTACGAGATTGATTAGGGAATGAAATGATTAACATAAGAGGAGCATTAGATGGCACTGAGCCCATATTTATTGGAGTCTAGAAGAATGAGGGGAGAACTCATTGAAACCTACCACATAATAAAAGGCCTAGTAAGTGTAGACATGGAATGGATGTTTCCAATAGTGGGAGTCTAGGACCAGCGGACAGACCCTCAAAAGAAGCACATCCCTTTAGAATAGCCATGAGAAGTTATTTCTTTAGACAGTGAGTGGTGAATCTGTGGAATTTATTGCTACAGTTGTAGAGGCCAAGGCCTTGTGTATATTTAAAGCAGAGGTTGATGGGTTCTTGATTAATAAGGGGGGTCAAAAGTATCAGTGAGAAGGCAGGAGAATGGAGTTGGGGGGGGGGATAATAAATCAGCCATAATTTAATGGTAAAGCAAACTTAATGGGCCAAATGGCACTCCTGTCTCATGGAATGACATGTGATTCATGGGGGGGCAAACGGGGCAGGGGGGAAAAAGAGGAAGGGGGAGTTGGAAAAAATTAGAATGCAATGAGTGACCCCACAATTCAGCCATTAAAGAAATTCACTTGGCTTCATAACAGGAATCAAATGCCAGTTACTTGTTTTCTTTCCAATTACCAAGCTACACAGTCTAAATGCTTCTCAAACCTACTAGAGTAAGTCTGCAAATGCTGGAAATCCAAGCAGCACACACAAAATGCTGGAGGAACCAAGCAGGCCAGGTAGCATCTATGGAAAAAAGTACAATTATTGTTTCAGGCTGAGACCCTTCATCAGAACTGGAGAAAAAAGATGAAAAAACAGGGAATTATAGCCTGACGTCAGTGGTGGGAAAGATGCTGGAGTCAATTATAAAAGAGGAAATTACGACACATTTGGATAGCAGTAGAAGGATCAGTCCGAGTCAGCATGGAGTTGTGAAGGGAAAATCATGCTTGACTAATCTTCTGGAGTTTTGAGGATGTAACTATGAAAATGGACAAGGGAGAGCCAGTGGATCTAGTGTACCTGGACCACTACTGAAAGCTTTTGATAAAGTCTCACATAGGAGATTAGTGGGCAAAATTAGGGCACATGGTATTGGGGGCAGAGTACTGACATGGATTGAAAATTGGCTGGCTGACAGGAAACAAAGTAGCGATTAACGGGTCCCTTTCGAAATGGCAGGCTGTGACAAGTTGGGTATTGCAAGATTTGGTGCTGGGACCGCAGCTGTTTACAATATACATTAATGATTTAGATGAAGGGTTTAAAAGTAACATTAGCAAATTTGCCAATGACACAAAGCTGGGTGGCAGTGTGAAATGTCAGGAGGATGTTATGAGAATGCAGGGTGACTTGGACAGGTTGGGTGAGTGGGCAAATGTATGGCAGATGCAGTTTAATGTGGTTAAATGTGAGGTTATCCACTTTGGTGGCAAGAACAGGAAGGCAGATTACTATCTAAATGGAGTCAAGTTAGGAAAAGGGGAAGTACAACGAGATCTAGGTGTTCTTGTACATCAGTCAATGAAAGCAAGCATGGAGGTACAGCAGGCAGTGAAGAAAGCTAATGGCATGTTGGCCTTTATAACAAGAGGAATTGAGTATACGAGTAAAGAGGTCCTTCTGCAGCTGTACAGGGCCCTGGTGAGACCCCACCTGGAGTACTGTGTGCAGTTTTGGTCTCCAAATTTGAGGAAGGACATTCTTGCTATTGAGGGAGTGCAGCGTAGGTTCACAAGGTTAATGCCCGGAATGGCAGGACTGTCATATGTTGAAAGATTGGAGCGACTGGGCTTGTATACACTGGAATTTAGAAGGATGAGAGGAGATTTGATTGAAACGTATAAGATTATTAAAGGATTGGACACGCTGGAGGCAGGAAGCATGTTCCCTCTGATGGGTGAGTCCAGAACTAGAAGCCACAGTTTAAGAATAAGGGGTAGGCCATTTAGAACAGAGATGCGGAAAAACCTTTTCACCCAGAGTGGTGGATTTGTGGAATGCCCTGCCCCGGAAGGCAGTGGAGGCCAAGTCTCAGGATGCATTCAAGAGAGAGTTAGATAGAGCTCTTATAGATAGCAGGGTCAAGGGATATAGGGAGAGGGCAGGAATGGGGTACTGATTGTGTATGATCAGCCATGATCACAGTGAATGGCTGTGCTGGCTAGAAGGCCCAAATAGCCTACCCCTGCACCTACTGTCTATTGTCTATTAAGTCAGATTAAGAAGAGGGGGAGGAGAAGAACTACTAGATGGTAGGTGATAGTTGAAACCCAGGAGAGGGTGAACTAAAAAGCTGGGAAGTCGACTGGTGGAAGAGATAACGGCTGGAGAAGGGGGAAATCTGATAGGAGAACACATAATGTCATGGAAGAAAGGGAAGGGTGAGAAAGGGAAATGGGAATGCGGAATGGAGGGGGTGGGCATTACAGGAAGTCATAATGCCAGCTTATAAAAAAAGAAACTAGCAGCATATGCACCAATTAAAATGCAGTTTTGGAAAAAGCACGTTTCTTTTTCTTGGAGGGGGGAGAGAAACGCATTGACAAGGTAGTAACAACTAATTGCATTCCATTTTTTCACGGTGGATTTTGAAATAAACCAGTCTTGATTTCAACCTCAATAGAGGGAAGTAACAAATTAGTACCAGATATTATTACAATTTCAACAACATTGTAGATTTTTAAAAACTTTAAATATATTTTCCAAGATATTGTCAGAACATGTAAAGATTCTAAAAATGATTAAACAGCACTTCTATGGGACTTCATATTACTATATGTTTAAGATATGTCTTTTCACTCCTGGCTTAGGTCATTCAACTTTGTCACGATAATGTGGCTCTACCATATTCAATCAGTTCAAGCCACGGCAGTAGAGCTTGAATTTAAATTTGAACAAATATAAATTCTAATCAATAATTCAAATATTTCAAGCAATGGTTTCCATTTCTTCAGTATAAAGGGCAGGCAAAACCACAAGTTCTTTCAAACACACAAACTTGAACTAAACACCAAAAAAAATGAAATGGAAAAAGTTGTTTTAAATACGTCCGATTATGTCCCCTAACAACAAGGTTAAATCCTGATTATTTCAAAACTAAAACAAGAGCTTTCCCAACAATCAACATTAAATTTCAAATGGGTAAAAAAATTCAGAATAATTCAAGGCTAGTTGCTCTGAAAATCTTTCAACTTCAAAACAACTCGTTAGGACATATGGTTTTGGCTGCACCCTTTACCATTTCATGCAAATTTGTTTGCCTTAACAGGTTGAACAGCGCTGTTATGGACACTTCTCGATATTTGCTACACACAGTGAAATCAGTTTCTAAAAAGCTTCAGAAAATCTCGACTATACGGTTATGTTAACGGGGCAGACGTTCACAACATGAAAGTTTAAGTAAAGTCCGCAGTGTACGGGTGGATCCCCTGCAGTTAGTCTGCTGAGTGGTACTTACCCTGCTGAATAGCTGGCGATTCCCCGTTATTTCCTGCAGTATTGTTGCCCCCGGCGGGAATGGGAATACTCAGCTGCCGCTCGGGTTCCGGCAAGCAACGTTTGCAGAAAGAGTGAAGGCATGGGAGCAGCTTGGGCTCCTTTCCCTGTAGAGTATCTCGGCACACGGCGCACTCGTCCAATAGGTTCAGGTTCACCTCCAAGGAGGCGGTCGCCGCGGCCGCTGCTGCTGCTTTTTCTGGGCCCACTCCCGGACTAGGTCCTGGCGCCGGACTCGGTCCGGAACCCGGGCTCGGTCCTGGTCCTGGTCCTGGGCTCGGACCTGGAGGGGGAGCGGATGTAGCAGAGATCGGTGCCTGAATCGGCACCGAGCTGAGGCACGCCCCCGGGCTGAGAACCGGACTGGCTCCAGGCCCCGGCACCTCGAAGACGGTGACCGGCGCGGCCGTTGGCGATGGTGTCGTCGTCGTCGGTGTCGTCACCGCTGCTGTCGGCGTTGATGTCGTTACCGTTACCACAGCCGCCAGCATCGCGCCCGCCTCCAGCTCCGGCTTCTCCCGGGCCTCCCCGTCTTTGTCGGGCAGGCCGCTCTTTTCCTCACTGACGCCGTTTGCCTCGATACTAGTTCCACCTTTGTTTTCCGCCATCTTTCCCCTTCCTCTCTCCCTCGGACAGCGCACGCTCACATTCAAAACCCTCTCGGGCTCTCCGAGACCCAGCGGCCGCATGAAACAGCGGCGCCCATTGGCCAGGCGCCTCGCCGCCTCGGCGTCTCATCTAAACCTACTGGCGATTGGCTACCGGGAAGCAGGCTCGAACCAGGAGGAACAAGGTCGTCGAAGCCACAGGAAGCCGAGGCCGCCTTCTATTGGTTGGCTGACTCCAGGGTTTAACGCTCCTATGGGTTGCAAATGGCGGTCACGCGCGGGATTCGAATCACGTGGATGGATGTTTCGCCTACTGCCATTAAAAATATTGGCACTGGGCCACTTTATTCCACTGCGATTAATCTCATGAATGCACAATGTATCCACTAGTTCACACGTCTGCTGAAGGTAATCGGCAATCGTATACGTAAAGCCCCGTATTTATGTATTTTTTCCTCCAAATCTAGTATTTGGAAGATGTTTTGCAACATGGGGAATGCTGTGTCTAGTTTGTTGCCACATACAAACAGCATCGTGATGATATTATTTTCATTGCACGCGCATATTGTATGCAATGAAATGTGTAACTCGACTTAGGTTTTGTTGACCAAATTATGTGATAAATATTGGCCAATATGCAACAGTATACAAAACAAGCTTTTCATTCTATTTGAATACCTGTGACCAATTTCAATTGCCCTCTCTGCGTGTGGATAGAAAATGTATATTTTTCAAGCCATAAATCACCTTGCATGCCAACAGTTCACCAATAGAGGGTAGCACAGTTAAAGTTGCTGCCTCAGACACGGATTCAATCATGGCCTCTAGTACTGTATGTGAGGAACTTGCATTTCTTCTTCTGAACACATGGGTTTCCTCAGAGATTCCATTTTCCTCTCATTTCCCCAAAATGTTACTGCATACAACATTGTGACGATGACGGGGTTATTTTCTTTATGGGACAAATTTGAGCAGGACAGGATACTATGGATAATTGATCTTCAAAATACAGTAATGTAAATTGTTTCATTTTAGAGGACAGGGAAGAGTCACGCTTTAGCAATTCAAAACTGCTTGTGTGGTAAGGTGGAGAACAAGCCTAGATTTTTGTGCTTTAACTGATAATCAAAGTCTTCAACCAGTAACGTTGCCCATTTTTCTTTCAACAAACATTACCTGAACTGCTGAGTGTTTTCAGCATTTCCTGTTTTCATTTCAGATTTTCAACAAACAAAATTGCTTTTCTTCTTTTAAAAAAATCACTAACTGATTTACTTGGACAAAGCTACTGCTGTTTGACCATAGGTTGCTGCGAAGACATTGAATTTTATTAAATTGAGTCATGCATTTTCTAAGCCAAATTCAGGGGCACAGAGAAAATATATTTTTTAATTTTTTTTTAAATCTCATTGAAACCTTTTGAATGTTGAAAGGCCTTGGTAGAGTGATATGGTGGGTGAGTCAAAGACCTGAGGTCACAGCCTCAGAATAAAAGGACAGAGATGAAGAGGAATTTTTTTAGCCAGAGAGCGGTGAACCTGTGGAATTCATTGCCAAGGCAGCTGTGGAGGCCAAGAGATTGGGTATTTAGACAGAGGTTGATAGATTTATTGATTAGTCTGGGCGTGAAGGGATATGGGGTGAAGGCAGGAGATTGTAGCTGAGAGGGAAATGGATCAGCCATGGTGAAATGTCAGAGCAAACTCAATGGGCTAAATGGCCTAATTCTGCTCCTATATCATATGGTCTTATTTGCACATTATGGAGACATAGGAAAAGAAAATGTTATTGAAGTGCGTGTAATTTTGCATCAGGTTTTGTGCTCCACACTTTGGGAAAATGTCAATATTTTAGCCAGAGTGCAGAAGAGATGTTAATATTCCAGGAATATTAGTCATGTGGACGACTTGGAGGTCTGGGTAATTCCCCTTGGAACAAAGGAGGCTGTTAGGGATCTGAGGTGTTTAAAATCTTGAAGGATGTAGACAGTTGATAAAAAGTCACACCTCCCATTGGGAGCAATTGAGGCTAATGGATTTAAAATGAACTAAAAGTGGGATGAAGAAACCCTCTTACATTCTTCTCTTTTTTGACCACCCCCAACACATAATATATACACACACACACACACACACACACACACACACACACACACACACACACACACACAACATAACTACATACATACACACACTATGTAAATACATGCATGCACAAATACATACACACATTCTGGATAACCACAGTCAGAATGTGGTAGAGCTACCGGTACTTTTCTACAAAGATCATACAGATATTCAGTTCAAAAACCAATTTTTCTAAAGAAGGCGCATGGAAATGTTATGATTGTTTTGCTTTATGAAGGTCGACAAACTCCAGATTTCATTTCCTGCATTATTATTTATATATTCCAAGATGTCTATAATCATCACAGATGCTTACAGAAAGGTTCTTCTGCCTTTTTAACACCTCTCCATGAAAAGCAATGAACTCGTAAAACACAGAGTCCATAATGGAATATCCTGAGGAATAGAAAAACAAAATTCAAGAACTGTTTTGTCATTCCGTCTGGCGCAATTCAAAGAAATGTTTTGAACCAGCCTAAAGTCAATACAAGACTGAGAATTGTTGCTCAGAATAATGTCAAAGTCCTAAGTTCAAGGTATATATATTATCGAAGTATTTTATACAACAATGAGATTCGTTCAAATTATAGCTTTGGTATTGCTACTGTCCAGGGTACTCACAAAGAAAGAACTGGGCATTGAGTAAGAGGCCTTCATGAGGTTGTGCGGTTGGCTAGTCAGAGACATGTTGAATTTTGGAATTTCATGATTGAATCAAGACAGTGAGGAAATATAACCATCAGTTTTTTTGGTTATACGGCACAGCAAGAAGCTCTTCAGCCCACTAAGCACATGCTGAACATCAAACACATATTAACACTAATCCCATTTTACTCTCCCCACATTCCCAGATTCTACCACTTCACCGAGTGGTGGGTGGAGGTACATCTCCACCAAAGGAGCTGTAAGGAGCTCCTTCCCTCCGCCAGCCTGCAGGTTACCCTTAGGCAAGGTGTAGCACCCACTTGGTATCCCGATCAGATGAGGCCATGAGACCAGGTGGTGGATGATCGTATGAGCAGCTGATGCATATCACAGGTCCTGTTTAAGCGACTACTGGCACCAGGCAGATGATCTATGAAAAGTACTAATAATGACTGGGGTCACCCATCTTGTAAAGACACCACCCAGAAGAAGGCAATGGCAAACCACTTTTGTGGAAATATTTGCCAAGAACCATCATGGTCATGGAAAAACCATGATTGCCCATGTCATATGACAAGATGCATAACGAACAAACGTTTATTTCACCTAAGGAGCAATTTAGTTTGGTCAATTATCCTACCAACCTGCTATCTGGGTTGTGGAAGGAAACAGAAGCAACAAGGCCACAGAAGAAGCCCACGTGGTCACAGGGAGAACATGCAAACTCCACACATACACAGCACCAGAGCTCAGGTTTGAATCCTGCTTGCTGTAGCTAAGGCAGCAACTCCACTAGTTGCTGCCTTCAGAGTAGCTGCACTCATCCTACCTAAGTGTTCCCGAGTGTATCCAACTTTGTAAAAACATACATACGCTATATAAACTCCTTACGTATCCCTTTGGATAGGTGACTTTCCAGAACATCTTCAAAGCATTTCTGAAATTAGCAATAAAAAAAACCAAGGAACTGCTGATGATGGAAATTGAAAACTAGCAATATTTGCCATCCTTCAAGCTGAATGTCTATGGTCAAAATTCAGTCAACGTTGGCAAGAGATGACTTAGTAACAGGAGAAGACTGTGCATTCAGCTTCATTTAGATCTCAGATGGCATGTACCAACATCTCTGATACCTGGTCTTTAATATTGATAGGTGATGGACATCTATCAATCAGATTTTTGTCATTTTCATGTGTCTTGTTTTTGATTGAGAGAGTTCCAACATTCTAGATTGCTCCTATCTTTTGTAGCATGTCCATTGTAGGATACGTATCAGCTCTAAGTTAGTCTAAGTTTCTCTAATCTATTTCAAAGGACTAGAAAGATTAGAAAGTGCAAAACATTCTAGGGGCTTATCTAAAACTTCCTCCCATACTTGTTCCTTTTTTTTTTAAGAATAATGGTGAAATAGTTCACAAATTCATTGCCATTTACTTTATCTCATACTGGACATAACGTGGCTTTGGAATACAAATTTGATTTGAGCCCTCCAAACAAGTCAGGAGTACTTCAGCCTTCATGTAATGTTATCCCTAGACAGTGATCTCCACATTACTGTTTTGGGGGCTTTTTATTTTATTTATTTTTGAAACCTCATCATCCAGCACTTTCTTTTGTTGTCCTTAAGAAGGTGCTTATGAGCAATTTTCTCGAACCTTGGCAGCCCATGCAAAGTATAGTACTGAGCGAAAGTCTTAGGTTCGCGCGCTGCGCGCACACACACACACACACACACACACACACACACACACACACACACACACATACACACACACACACACACACACACACACATAGTCGCTAAGACTTTTGTACAGTACCATATTTATCAAAATGGTGCAGAGAGCAAGTTTGTATATCTGATGGGAGTAAAGACTGTTGGGAATGGCAAGGATGGAGCTCCGCTGGACATGTGGGACAGGTGGCAGAGAAGCAGAACCAGGGCAGGTTGATGCGGGTGCAGACACATCCAGCCCTGAGTTGTCAGGCAAGGTCATTTGATTCCAAACAATTGGTTTATTAGTCATTACAGAATGTCTCTCTGGTTCTTCCACTCCCTCCCACTTTTCCCAACCATGATTCCCCTCTCCCTGCCATTTTCCCACTCTCAGTCCACAATTGAGCCCCCTATCAGAATAAGGTTTATCATCGCTTGCATATGTCATGAAATTTGTTTTGTTTTTGTGACAGCAGTGCAGTTCAACACATAAAATAATGTCAGTACTGTGCAAATGTCTTATGCACCTAGCTATATGTATGTGCCTAAGATTTTTGTGCAGTACTGTACTCATTCTGCACAGTGAAGTAGGCAGTGGAGGGATTTTGATACAGTGACAATGAGAAGACTGCCTTTATACTCCATGTGCAAGCCAAGAAGTTCATGCTGCAAGTCTCCCCATCCCAACTCCCAACACATTTCCAATAGCAACACATGTTGCAAATTTATGTATTTTCAACCAACGTCCTAGTAAATTAAAAAAAAAATCTGGGAGAACATTTTAATGAAGATATTCACCAAAATTGCACTAGAAATGTCAAAGCATTGAATCTCAGAGGTCCTGAATGAAAGTCGCTCTTCTGTTCTGCAATCCAGAGCTCTTACATTGATTTTGATCCAGTTCCTGCTGAGCATTGTTGTATTCTGCAGGACTGACAGCTGTAAGGACGTGAATACTGAAAGATAGTATTTGAGCACTCTTTGAAAGAAAAGCTGACATGAAATTCAGTGTAGACCAATTCATAATGGTTTATGTAACCATCTTTTCCCCACAAACCCCCTCCCCCCTAACCTACCGATAACTGTCATGTGTTTTCATTCTTCTGAATAGCAATGACATTTTGCAAAAATGTGGACTAGGTCTCACTCTAAAGCAGGGTTCCCATCCTGGGTCCACAGACCCCCTTGCTTAATTGTGTTGGTACACGACATTAAAAGAAGGCAGTGAACCTCTGCTCTAAAGAAATAAAGAGAATGCAGGGAAAAAATGCTAATATTTTTGCATATGACATGCCACGGTCTCCTTTTGTTACTTGAAAACCTGAGCATGAGTTTTTGAGAAATCTGACCATTGCAATGGTCACCACAAGGAGATGCCATTGCTTTGCAAGATCACAAATAATCAACTAGATATAGATGAGGAAACCCATTCAGCCCCACTAATCAATAACAAAAATAAATTGCATACACCACCCAGGACCAGCACCCAACTGTATCTTAAACAGCGACAGAATTTCTGCTTCTGGTACTCTCTGCACTATCATTTGTCGACATCGGTAGAAAACATTCATTAGCCAATATTTCATGTTCCAATTTAAATTCCTTCAATGATTTTACAAGATGTGAGATTCAGGATTTAACTTCCTTACAATATTGTGAGGCAAATCTTTCGTCAGGACACAGCAATGACCCGGGGATCTCGTTTTGGTCCTGGCCCCATGACTTTGCACTTTCTCCCCATGGACCATTCCACCAGCTGCTCCAATTTCCTCTCACGTGTGCTGGTAGATTAATAGGGTTGCAGAAATTAACCCACTGAAGTAGTTGTTGTTGGGTATGTGAGAGCAAACGGGTTGCCATGGATTGGGACTGAGCTGACATGAGCTGGAAGACCTTCTCTGTGTTGTAATGAATAATATACCAGTGCTTCTTCTGAGACCCACCATTAGTGAGTCTGGAGTCACCTATTAGGCAAAAACAATTAAGGACTGGAAATGTCCTTCCCTGAAAGGCAGAAGTGAACGAATTTGCTTCTTTAAGAACAATGCAATGGGTATCTTGTATCTGCCCCCAGAGTTCAGCCTATGTGTGCCTAGTCCGTACATTTGTGTGTGAGAGGCCTGAAAATAAGGAGTAATTTTGAGACTTACCACTGTTGACTGTTTATCAAACAGGATTTCAAAGTTCAAAGTAAACTTTATTATTGAAGTATATATATTGTACGTCAGCATATACAGTCCCGAGATTCATTTACTTGGGGGCAGACTCAGCAAATCTATGGAATAGTGACTATAACAGGATCAAGGAAAGATCAGCCTGAGTGCAGAAAACAACATTTACATTCAAAAATATAAATTTGAAGCCACATGGCTCCTGAAGCCTATTCAAACATTCAATAAAATCTTGGCTGATCAGATTGTAACCTCAATTTATCAATCTGTAACTTCAACAATTTGTTTGGAATCATTTATTTATTTATTGAAATTCAGTGTGAAGGCCTTTCGGCCCTTTGAACCATGCTGTCTAGCAATCCCCAGCCTAATCACAGAACAATATACTTTGACCAATTAACCTACCAGCCTGTAGGTCTTTGGATTGTGGGAGGAAACCAGAGCACCTAGAGGAAACCCACATAGTCACGGGGAGAAAGTACAAACTCCTTACAGGCACTCGTGGGAACTGAACTCTGGCCTCCTGTACTGTAAAGCATTGTGCTAACCACTATGCCCTTGTTCTGCCCATTTCCCCTGTGAGTGTAAGTGTTTCCATCCCTTCAATTTCCTGATACTCTTGGATATTACTTTTACGTTGTAAAATGAAGACAGGAGCAAAATACTTGTTTCATTTATCTGTGCCAGTTTCTTACTTTCCATTGCTAATTTCCCAGACTCATGTTGTTTAAAATCAACGATCCCTTTCTTCTTAAAATTTCTATACAAAATCTTACTATGCATTTTCATGGTTCTGGTTAGCTTTGTGCTGGACAAATTCTTTAGTCTTTTTTCATTTTTGTTGTACTTTTTATTCTTAAAAGGTTCAAAGGTCCAATTTAATGTCAGAGAAATGTATTCAATATATATTCTGAAATGCTTTTTCTCACAACAATCCACGAAAACAGAGGAGTGCCTCCAAAGAATGAGCAACTGTTAAATGTTAGAACCCCAAAGTCTACCCCCCCAGCTCCCCTCCCTCCCACATGTAAGCAGCAGCAAGCAACAATCCCCCCCTAGCCCTATCGGCATGAGCGAAGCAATAGCAGAGACACAGACTTGCAGTTACCCCAAAGACTCCACGTTTCAACCGGTATACAACATACCACAGGCACACTCTCTCTCTCTCTCTCTCTCTCCTCTCTCTCTCTCTCTCTCTCTCTCTCTCTCTCCTCTCTCTCTCTCTCTCTCTCTCTCTCTCTCTCTCTCCCTCTCCCTCTCCCTCTCACTAATCACTCCTTGATGCACCATCAATAACTCACGCTGAGACTTAGGAAGTGAGATATCGGCTTTTATTGACTGAAGAACAACACTACATCCTGGGAAAATGAGGGAGAGCAGCAGGCCACAGTCGCCTTTATACAGGGGTCTGTGGGAGGAGCCACAGGGGCAGTCAGACAGGTATATCTAGTTCACCACACTCCTTTTCTCCATTTTCCCAGCGAGCAGGGAGTCATAACAAACAACTCACTGGTCTATGAAGTTAAAAGTCCATTTCATTGCTTTTTTTGAGCTCTTTGCCCAAAGATCTCAAAGATCTCGGGTTTCCGGGCACACAGCCATAGATATTCTGACTCCCCCAACGACACACGGGTCTCCTGCCATGACACCGACCCTCGATCCGCCCGTCTCCAGAGCCCCGAGATTCTAGGCTTCCAAATCCAAGCCGGACTCTTAGGCTGAGCCCTTGAAGTGCCAAACAACAACGGCCAGTTAAGGAACCCCAAGAGCGGGTCCCGTTCCAGCAAAGATCCATAGTCAGCGTGTAATTCCAGGTCAGGGTCTTCAAAAGAACCCTGAAAGGGAAAAATAGAGATATTAAGGATGGAAATAGAGCTGTTTCCGAAGATGCAAGCAAAGGAGTCGCTGTTTAGTGCTATCATTACTCCGCTCCACCTCAATCTTCTGACTTACCTCCTGTCTAGACATAATTATACATCCTTTACTTTAAGTTTGATCTGTGTTTGGCTTTCAAATTTGTGCTTGCAGAATATAAAAAGCTCTTACAATTTCTGATGCCACATGTTCAGATTCAAGGGAGGGGTCATTTGACAAATATAGAAGAGAGGTTTGCAGTGATTTGGAGAAAGGGAGAACAATTGAATTGGTATTGGTATTGGTACTGTATTGGTTTATTGTCACACTTACCACACTTATCCAGTGATTACAGAGAAGAGATGACACTAACAAAGAATCGAATGGCCTGCTTTGTGCCATGATATTTTGAATCTACAATTCTGTGAGGAACAAAAACTATCATTTAATTTATAACTTTATTATATTTTAGATTTCTTACTGTTTGGAATCCACTATTTAGCTTGATAAGTCATTCTCATTGTTCCTTTATTGTTAATGCTCATTAGCTATTCATTGTCCCAGCAATATGTTTGGTTCATATCTGAACACATTTAGAAGGCAACAAAATCATTCTAAGACAGATTTTTAGTTTTAGTATCTGAGAAACAGCCCGATTTTAATAGTTGGTTTTATATATTTTTTTCATCAAATTAGTGAAATAATTTCAGTTGCAAGAAATAATGCATAAAGAACAATGCTTTACAGTACAGGAGGCCAGTATTCAGTTCCCACTACTGCTTGTAAGAAGTTTGTGCGTTCTCACCCGTCACTTAAATTCTGGGTCTAAGTAAATGTGGGGAAGAAAAATGCCTTATAGCTGATTTATACTTGTGTGTCACATCTACGCCATAGATACCGCATACCCTACGCCGTAGGGTGATACACACCTCCCCAAAAAAGTAACTCACGTGTCGCGGCAATGCATACCGCAACAACTGTGATTGGTCCACTTGGTAGTTAAATGTGTTGAAAGAATAAGTAAATGTAGGAAGGACAACAAAATTCTAGGGGCGTATAGCCCGATGGGAGTTCAGGGAGCTGGGTTAAGCACAATAGGCAGCGATTCAAACAAAGAGAGGAGAAATGGGTTAAAAATTCTATATCTGAATGCACCAAGTGTCAGGAATAAGGCGGATGAGCTTGAAGCCCAGGTGTGAATGGGTAACTATGATGTTGTTGGGATAACGGAGACATGGCTGCAGGGAGATCAGACCTGGGAAATGAATGTACAAGGGTATACGTGCTATTGTAGGGACAGAAATGTGGGCAGAGGGGGTGGGGTGGCCCTGTTGGTGAGGAATGAGATTCAGTCCTTTGCAAGGGGAGACATAGGATCAGGAGAAGTAGAGTCTGTGTGGATAGAACTGAGGAACAGTAAGGGCAAAAGGACCCAAATGGGTGTTGTCTACAGGCCACCAAACAGTAGCATGGATATTGGGTGCAAGTTGAATAGGGAGTTAACATTGGCATGTGGCAAAGGTAATGTCGCAGTAGTTATGGGGGATTTCAACATGCAGGTGAACTGGGAGAATCAGGTTGGTGCTGGATCACAGGATAGGGAGTTTGTAGAGTGCCTACGGGATGCATTCCTGCATTATGAGAGCCGACCAGGGACAAGACTATTCTGGATTTAGTGTTATGTAATGAACAGGATTTGATAAGCGATCTCACAGTAAAGGAGCCATTAGGAGGTAGTGATCACAATATGATAAGCTTTTATCTGCAATTTGAGAAGGATAAGGGCAGCTCGGAGGTGTCAGTGTTGCAGATGAACAGGGGAAACTATGGAGCCATGAGGGAGGAGCTGGTCAAAGTTGACTGGACGGATAGCCTAGCAGAAAAGACAGTGGAACAGCAATGGCAGGTATTCTTGGGAATAATGCACAAGGTGCAAAATCAGTTCATCCCCCAGAGAAGGAAGAATTCAAAGGGGGGAAAGGGGCCTCAGTGGTTGCCAAAGGAAGTCAGAGATTGCATAGCATTAAAAAAAAGGAAGTATGACAGAGCTAAGGTGAGTGGGAGGACAGATGATTGGGAAATTTTTAAGGAACAACAGAACTTAACTAAGAAGACAATACGGGGAGAAAAAATGAGGTACGAACGCAAGCTAGCCAGGAATATAAAGGAAGATAGCAAAAGCTTTTTTAGGTATGTGAAGAGAAAGAAGATAGTTAAGAACAATGTTGGGCCCTTGAAGAATGAATTGGGTGAAATTGTTATGGGAAACAGAGAAATGGCAGAAGAATTTAATGAGTACTTTAGATCTGTTTTCACTAAGGAAGACACAAGCAATCTCCCAGATGTATGGACGGGCCAAGGACATAGGGTAACAGAGGAAATGAAACAGATTGACATTCGGAAGGAAACAGTGATGAGAAGACTGATGGGACTGAAGGCTGACAAATCCCCAGGTCCAGATGGTCTGCACCCTAGGGTACTAATGGAGGTAGCCCTGGAAATTGCGGATGCATTGGTAATCATTTTCCAATGTTCCTTAGATTCAGGATCAGTTCCTGAGGATTGGAGAATGGCTAATGTTATCCCACTTTTTAGAAAGGAGGGAGGGAGAAAACAGAGAACTATCGACCTGTCAGCCTGACATCGGTGGTGGGAAAGATGCTAGAGTCCATTATTAAGGATGAAATAGTGGCATATCTAGATAGCAGTGATAGGATTGGGCCGAGCCAGCATGGATTTACCAAGGGAGGGAAAAAGGGGATGGGAAATGGTGAAGGGGGGAACGAATCTGGAAACCACATGGTGTAAGCTGGCAATCTCCCCAGATATGGCTGTAGCAGCAGATCTGGGTAAGTTGGGAGAGCAGCAGGGATCACAGTGGGAGACCCGTGAGAGAGTCCACTGAACTCCCATCTAAGGGGAGATTTAAACTTCTTCAGGGTAGGGCCCCCCCCCCACTTCACCATTTCCCATCCCCTTTTCCCTCCCACACCTTATCCCCTTGCCCGCCCATGGCCTCCTTCTGTAGCTCCTCCCCCCTTTTTCTTTCTTCCATGGTCTTCTGTCTCTCACTAATCAACCTCCCAGCTCTTTACTTCTTCCCTCCCCCTCCGTTTCACCTATCACCTGGTGATTCTCTCACCCCTCCGCCTTCCTTTTAAGTCTACTCGTCAGCTTTTTTTTCCAGTCCTGCCGAAATGGTGACTGTACTCTTTTGCACGGATGCTGCCTGGCCTGCTGGGTTCCTCCAGCATTTTGTGTGTTTACCTCTGACACCCCTCTGTACTTCCACCTATCACCTAATACTAGCCATTTCTGCCCTGGGAGAAAGTCTGTAGCTGTCCATTCTCTATGCCTCTTATCATCTTGTACACCTCTATCAAGTCGCTTCTCTTCCTCCTCCATTCCAAAGAGAAAAAGCCCTAGTTTGGTGAACTTTACCTTGTGATACTCACTAACAGTGTGATGCTCATGTGAGCATTGCTAGTGGCACCAGTGTGTACTAGTGAGGCCAGCAGCCTGAATGACCTATTCTTCCGCCTCTTATTTGAGCAGCAGCATGTGATCTATGACAGCCTAAAATTCTGACAACTGACGAACTTCATCTCTTTATCTTTGAAGGAGATACCGTACTCTCCCTCAACAGGATCATGTGAGGAGGAGTGGCCGGCAAGTACTTTGCTCTCCCTTAACCCAGAGACATTAAACCTCTTGCAGCTGTGATCTCTGCCAGCACTCTTGCACCTGGTTCAGAAAGTCATGGGTTCAATTCTCACTCTAGAGACCTGAACACAGATTTAGGATGATACTCCAGCGCGCAGTACTGAAGAAAGTGCTGACTTTCAAAACATCAAACGGTTCTAATGAAAAAGGAATTGAGAATAAGTGCAAATGCTTCTGGTGCAAGTGGGGGGGGGGGTGGTGGAGAGGGGGAGGGTCGATGTTTCTGCTGCTTGTGTGTGGGAGGGGGAGGGGGCTCTGGGTTCTGATGTTGCTATCATTCATTATTTCGTGTTTCTTGTTTCATGCATGTCAGCGAAGAGTAAGAATTTTGGGTTGTATACTCTATACATACTCTGATATTAAATTGAACCATTCAAGTTGAGTTTATTGTCCTAAATAGTCTGTGTCATGCTGGGCTTGAGAAACAGATAATATAAATGAAAACATTGCCTTTTATCCCAGCTGCTGAGCTGAGCTAACATATTACAAACCTGACTCAATACCAGGCCTTTGTGGCTCATTTTGTACACCTACCGACTCACATGGTTATCTCGATTATACCTCCTCCCACCCTGTCTCCTGTAAAAGTGCTTTTCCCTGTTTCTCACTTCCTTCACCTCCATCACATCTGTTCCAAGGATGAGGCTTTCCTTTCAACACATCAGAAATGTCCTCCTTCTTCAAAGAATGGGTACAACACGCTGCAGGAACTCAGCAGGTCAGGCAGCATCCGTGGAAACGAACAGTCAACAGTTTGGGCCGAGTCCCTTCATCAGGACTGAAGAGGGAGGGGGCAGGGGCCCTATAAAGAAGGTGGGGGGGGAGGGTGGGAAGGAGAAGACTGGAAAACCAGTAAGGGGAAAGATCAAGGAGTGGGTCGGGGAAGCAGGGAGGGGATAGGCAGGAGAGGTGAAGAGGGAATGTAAGGGGAAAGCACTGTGGGTAGCAGAAGGAGGCGGAAGCATGAGGGAGGTGATTGGCAGCTGGAAGAGGAGGCTGAGTGAAACTGGGATGGGGGAAGGGAGAGGGAGGGAATTACTGGAAGCTGGAGAATTCAACGTTCATGCCAAGGGGCTGGATTTACCCAGATGGTATATGAGGTGTTGTTCCTCCATCCAAAGTTTGACCTCATCATGGCAGTAGAGGAGGCATGTATGGACATATCCGAATGGGAATGTGAAGCAGAGTTGAAGTGGGTGGCAACCGGGAGATCCTGTCTGTTGTGGCAGATGGAGCGGAGGTGCTCGACGAAGCGGTCCCCCAATCTGCGTCGGGTCTCGCCAATGTAGAGGAGGCCACACCAGGAGCACCGGATGCAATAGATGACCCCAACAGACTCACAAGTGAAGTGTTGCCTCACATGGAAGGACTGTTTGGGGTCCTGAATGGTGGTAAGAGAGGAGGTGTAGGGACAGGTGTAGCACTTACGCTTGCAAGGATAAGTGCCAGGTGGGGGATCTGTGGGGAAGGATGTATGGACCAGGCAGTTGCGGAGACAACGATCCCTGTGGAAAGCGGAGAGTGGTAGAGAGGGAAAGATGTGCTTAGTGATGGGGCCCTGTTGAAGGTAGCGGAAGTTGCGGAGGATAATATGCTGGATCCGGAGGCTGGTGGGGTAGTAGGTGAGGATAAGAGGAACTCTGTCCTTGTCGTGGTGATGGGAGGATGGGGTGAGGGCTGAAGTGCAGGAAATGGAGGAGATGCGGGTGAGGACATCATTGATGACGGCAGAAGGGAAACCACAATTCTTAAAGAAAGAGGACATTTGAGATGTTCTGGAATGGAAAGCCTCATCCTGGGAGCAGATGTGGCGGAGACAGAGGAACTGGGAATAGGGAATAGCATTTTTGCATGTGGGAAGAGGTATAGTCGAGGTAGTTATGAGAGTCACTGGGTTTACAGAAGATGTCAGTGGACAGTCTTCCCCTTACTGGCTTTTCACCTGGCACCTACCAGCCTTCTCCTTCCTACCCTCCCCCCACCTTCTTTATAGGGCCCCTTCAGTCCTGATGAAGGGTTTCGGCCTGAAACATTGACTGTTCGTTTCCACGGATGCTGCCCGACAAGCTGAGTTCCTCCAGCGTGCTGTGTGTGTTGCTTTGACCCCAGCATCTGCAGAGTATTTTGTGTTCAAAGAATGGGTATCCCTCCCTCCACTATTGTTGCTACCCTCACCCCCCCCTCGCCTCCATTTCCCATACATCCGCACTCTCCCCGTCTTCCTGCCGCCTTAACAGTGATAGAGTTCGCCTTGTCCTTACCTACCACTTCCGCGTCCAACCCACCATCCTCTGCAATTTCCGCAATATCCAAAGGGATCCTACCACTAAATATACCTTTACCTGTCCCCCCCTCCGCTCTCCACAGCAATCACTTCCTCCATGATTCTCTTGTCCTCTCGTCCCTCCCCACTAATCTCTGTCCCAGGAAATCCCTGCAAACAGCCTACATGATACACCTGCCATCCCTCACCTTCATTCAGGACCCCAAACAGTCCTTCCGGGTGAGACAGCACTTTACCCGTGAATCTGCTGAGTGCTGGAATTGTCTGTTGTGTCTGGTGCTCCCGTTGCGACCTCCTCTACATTATGGTGTAGACAACAGCTTCACCGTGCACCTCCGCTCCATCCGCCAAAAGTGGAACTTCCCGCTGGCCAGACATTTTAACTCCCTTTCCCATTCCTGTTCTGACACGTCGGTTCATGGCCTCCATGTGTGCCAAGATGAGATCACCCTCGGGGTGGAGGAGCAACACCTTACATTCATTCTGGGCATCCTCAAACCTGATGGCGTGAATATCCATTTCTCCTTCCAGTAGGTTTTTCCCTCCCCCTCCTCTCTTCTTCTATTCCCCAGTCTGGCCTCTTACCTCATCTTACCTGTCACTGGATATCCCATCTTCCTTCCCTTTCTCCTATGATCCACTCTCCTCCCCTATCAGATTCTTCCCTTCCCAGCCCTTGACCTTTCCCACTCACCTTGTTTCACCTATCATTTTCCAGCTATCCTCCTTCCGCACCTTTTTATTCTGGCATCTTCCCTCTTCCTTTCCCGTCCTGGAGAAGGGTCTCGGCTCGAAACGCCAACAGTGTGTTTATTCTTTTCCACTGATGCTGCCTGTCTTGCTGAGTTCCTCTATCGTTCTGTGTGTGCTTTCGCTAGTTATTAGGGGAACAACTTCAGCTAACCACTTCCTGTTACGGTTGCCTCCAGCCGGTACAGTTACCACCTTCCCCTTCGTGCCTGCTTTCCTCACTTCCACACAGGTAGTGTGCAACTGCGACTGAGGCAGCCCCTCTTACTCCGTGCAGTTGTCCCATTGCTTTCAGAAAGCTCAGTACAAAATTATGTGCATTCCCGCCCTTCAGCTTTTTATAAACGCAAAGACAGTTAGCACTGTTGAATTGGGAAATGTCGGTTCACTCTATTCCTATAAAAACAGAAAAAGTTGGAACAACTCTGGTCAGCTGACCTGATCCGTCCAACTAACCTGACTCTGCTGGGTTTTTCTAGCACTTTCTGTTTTTTTATGTCAGATTTTCAGTTTTTTAGATTTTCAAATCTCTTCATTTTTCTCTCCTTTTCTTCTTATTGAGTTAATATGCTAGAGAGAATCCGCTGTTATCAACACTGAAGTGATTTTTTTGTGTTTTCCTACTATGGATGGTGTCTGCTTAATGTTTTACCTGTTACAAATTATTACAAAAAAATGCCCATTATTAAGCACCTCTACCTCTACTTCTACCACAATCAAACCTGCGTATGTTACTGATTTAATTAGTATGTGTTCCTCTAAGCTTCCTTTCTTTGTTTCTTCTATAGTCCAGATGATTTTCGTCTCCAAAACAGATCTAAACTTGCACTCCACAGCTTTACTGGGTAAAACTACATTGTCAGGTGAGTTTTCAGATGAAATTTTTCACTGAGGTAAGGTGTAAGATATGCTAGCTTAGGGGTAGTGATTTAAATGATGTACCAATTTTATCATTTTTGCCAAACGGTCTGAAAACCTAAACCAAGACCAATGGTCAAAGCAGGCTACTACCAAAATTGACTAGTATATTCCGTTAGGTAGTCTGCATTTTTACTTTGGAAGGACACTTATAAAAATAATTTTTTTGTTCTTATTTCAGAGATCTAGCTTTATTTCAGCAGACTACTGTGTGACTTTTCCATTTTATTTTTTTCTTCTTTCTTCATATGGTCAGAATAAGCAATGGAAAAAAATGGTGTCCAACCATACATAAATACCCATGAACACAGCCAAACGAAATAGCATTCCTCCAGGGCCAAGGTGCAAAACACAATAACAATAGTCATACATAGTGCAAGGCACATATCCTAGATAGCAGTAAACATATAGTCACACGAAAAATATAATATAGCTCAAGTCCCTGAGTCCATGAATGTTGTTGGCAAGAGCAAGCCCGCAGCAGAATGCAGATGAACGCAATCTAGCTTGTCTTCCACAGAGTGAACACTGGAGGGCAGCACCGAGGCCAGCATCGATGCTTTTACCACACCACTTCTGGGCACTGACTCTGACACCCCTCTCCTGCAAACAGGCGACACTGCAGCATGAGGCCTTGTCCGTGCTACAAATGAGGCCACACAGCTCCCGGCCGCCAGTCTCACCAACAAACCAGTGAACCAAACTTGCAGTATCTACATTACCGATGTCCAACAGGATCTTGCAATCACAAGAAGAATGACCAAGGCAATCACTCGCTTTAAAACTCTCACGGCCTGCGCACACCGACTCCAGTGTCTCTCTGTAGCGGGCAGCAACACGGTCTGCATCAAGTCCAGCTCCTCCGCCAACGAACAACTTGCTGGTGAGGTAGGTCTGCAGTACTTGAAGTTCTGAATGTCCAGCAGTGGCTCGTGATAGTGAAAAGGACACTTTAAAAAGACAATAACACCTTTGGTCAGCTCTGTACAGGCCACTGCTTCCGAGCGCTCTCCCATCTTGTAGGAAGCATTGCCTGATGTGCTTAGTTCCTTCAGCATTTTCTGTCGATCAAATTCCATGCCTGCAGGTCTCAGTTTCTAGAGCATTATGAGAAAGGTAGATTATGTGTAAGCAAAATATCTTGGGCTTAACCCTATTCTTTGGTGAAAAGTCGCTTAATTCAGTGGGAATTAAGAATCAGTTATTACCCTTATGTCCTCTTAAAATATGTCAGAATCTTTTTTCAGTGCAGTGGATAAAATATTTGTTTATACAGACAGCTCCGTAGTGCTGACTCAGCAAGTTGGATTGAAGACTTGGAAGCAGCGAGCTCAGCCAGAGGGAGCACCAGATCCTGAGGTGACTGATGAGGAGCAAGAACGTTGCTTCTGTAGGTCACTGTGCTGCCAAATTCCATTCACCCTGTCACTACTTTCCAGAAGTAATTACTACAAAACTGCTTATTTCACTTCTTTTACGTCTGTTTTTCATCTCAAATGTGTTTCTGGAACTGCTAGAGCCTTGGATTTATGGTTTGGAGATTGTCTGAGCGATCCAGCACTTTGCTGTCTCCGAGGAGATTCCGGGAAGTGGGCTCGAGCTCGAACCCTCGCCGATTGAAGCATCAAGGAAGATTGAAACATCAAGGCGAATGCAGAAGGCTCAGCGCCGACCACCTGAGGGGATATCTCTGCTGCAGAAGAAGGAACCTGTGTAGCCTGTCGCTGTGTGGTGGCTTGCTGTGCCTAGGGTAAGGCCTCTGCGTTTGAGCAGAGTCTCTCTGTCAATGATGTCACAGGATATTACCGAGGTTCTGTGGTTATGGATTTGGACTATGAACAATGGACTTCTTCTATCTTATGGTTTTTATATTCTGTTCTTTCACGGTTTTTAGTTTGCTGGGGGAGGGGAGTTTGGGTTGATTTTCTTGTTCCATTTTGTTAATTTTTGTCGTGAGGGGGAGGAGGATTTGGGGGGTGTCAATGTTCTTGCTACATTTGTTAGATTTTTGTGCTGGGGAGGTTTGGTGGGGGAGCGGTCAATATTCTTGTTCAGTTTTCTTAGTTTTTTAATGCAGGGGAGGGGGGTTTGGGGGGGTCAATAATCTTGTTCTGTTTTATTAGGTTTTTTTGTGCGGGGGGGATGAATTTTCTGTTCCTCTGAACTGACTGCCATGGTTTCCTGTGTTTCGTGGCTATCTGGAGAAGACGAATCTCACCGTTGTATATTGCATAAGTACGTTGATAATAACTGAACCTTTGAAATAGCCAAATTGGGAGAAAGCTTCTAAGAGGTACAGATCTTTTTTGAGAACTTATATTTGTCTCAAAAGAATCACAAGTATAGCTGACCCAGCATTATCAAGATAAATAAATTGACGTTATGCTCTTGGTGCAAAGTCACTGCTATAGAGATTGAAGAGAGTGGCAGTTGTTACATGCTCACAGTTTGGTCACAGGACAGTGGGATGATGTAATGGTCTTGTGAGTGGGATGATGTAATTGTCTCATAACCATGGTGTGATGTTATGTCACGTGATGGCATGTTCCAAACGGTATTTAAACAAAGCCCAGGGTCTGTGACGCAGTTCTCATTTTTATTTTTGTGCAACGTTGTTGTTGCCGATCGGAGGTGTGGAGGCTCCACTGGTTTTGTTTGTTGCACGTTTATTTTTCCCTTACAGTCCAGTATCGGAGAGTGAAGGCATTACCGGAGTTATCCAAGTTGAAAGGATTGGATAAAGTTAATGTCGTTCAGCGTCTTGGGGAATGATAGACATTTGTGACTTCGTTCAGGAATTGCAGCATGCACATTTGAATTAAACCCCTGCAAGGTGGGGAAGGTTTGTGCAGTGACCAGCCTCCAGTCAAAAGGTCAGTTCCTTTTATTTCCTCGTGATTTCTTCGAACAAGGCATCTCTCGGCTGTGGGATCGGCAGATTCGTTGTTACTTCAAAGGAATCGTTGTGTCGGGGAAATCTCTCCTTAATGACTGTATAAGTCACATGGACTTTTGAATTTATCTCTTTAAGTCTGTGCTTGGATGAGAACTCGTTAAGAACAGTTTCTATATTTGACTGTTTGTTAGATATTGCCGCCTAACTGTTAACTTCTGGTTAAGTTAGTCGTTTGTTTACTTTTCTAAGGTTTGAGCAGAGGTTAATAAATCTCAGGATTTGCTTATAAACCTTGTCTCAGTTTCATATTCATTGCTGCTACATTCGTAACAAATGTGGGGGCTCATCCAAATTTGAACCCATTTTGAGCTTAATTGCTTGTTTAATTATTGATCTAATTTGGAAAAGGGAGATACTCGATTCCTTTTGTTTGAT
The DNA here is from genome assembly GCF_048418815.1 of Hemitrygon akajei. Classification (NCBI taxonomy): domain Eukaryota; kingdom Metazoa; phylum Chordata; class Chondrichthyes; order Myliobatiformes; family Dasyatidae; genus Hemitrygon; species Hemitrygon akajei. The sequence goes on from NC_133131.1 coordinate 78,038,048, forward strand.
TGGTGTGGGTGGAATTCAGCAGCAATGAATATTGACGAATTTCTGACATCACCAACCCCTGCGCCATTAGTGTGTGCAGTAACGGGTGAGGTGGGGGAAATTGCTAAAGATCTGAAGCTTACAGGAATACCGACAATTACAACTAAGCCAGTAATTCAGAGAACAATCACGGAACGTTGTAGAAATTTGGGAGAATTTGCTGAAGCAGTGTTAGATAAGTTCCCTGTCAGTAAGGAGGTGATGCAATTGCACCTGGAACAGGTAGCATTCGGAAAGCTTAGAGCAGAAGCTGACTTGAAATGAAGTCGATTAGAAGCTGCAAGAAAAACAAAGCGATTTTGAGCTAGCAATAGTGAAGTTAAGGTCCAAGAAACAGTCTTCTGGTTTTAGGAAACCATTCGTTACTAGTCAGGGAGTTAAATTGGTTCCGCCATTTAATGTGGAAAAAATGCAGGCAATTCCTGATGTTTTCATTCCAACTGGTTAAAATGGAAATGGTTAATTAAACTCCAATTTACCGTTAGAACAAAACTTAATTTTATAGTGATATGATATTTTAATAACGCATATTAAAGGCAAAGGTAATGTGATTGGCGATTGTCTGTCCAGATGTTGAATTTACAATGTAAATTTTTTTATGGAGTGGAATTTTCATATTTGTAACAATCCTACTGTATATTAATTTTTGAGATGCTGTATAATAATTATATGTATAATTTGTGTGTTTTATACATTTGTATATTTTTTGTAAATGGTAGTTAAAATTTTGCTCATAATAGACCAAAATTCCCCTTTTTTGGGTGATGTGTTACATGCTCACAGTTTGGTCATGGGACAGTGGGATGATGTAATAGTCTTGTGAGTGGGATGATGTAATTGTCTCATAACCATGGTGTGATGTTATGTCACGTGATGGCATGTTCCAAACGGTATTTAAACAAAGCCCACGGTCTGTGACGCAGTTCTCATTTTTATTTTTGTGCAACGTTGTTGTTGCCGATCGGAGGTGTGGAGGCTCCACTGGTTTTGTTTGTTGCACGTTTATTTTTCCCTTACAGTCCAGTATCGGAGAGTAACTCCGGATTACCGGAGTTATCCGAGTTGAAAGGATTGGATAAAGTTAATGTCGTTCAGCGTCTTGGGGAATGATAGACATTTGTGACTTCGTTCAGGAATTGCAGCATGCACATTTGAATTAAACCCCTGCAAGGTGGGGAAGGTTTGTGCAGTGACCAGCCTCCAGTCAAAAGGTCAGTTCCTTTTATTTCCTCGTGATTTCTTCGAACAAGGCATCTCTCGGCTGTGGGATCGGCAGATTCGTCGTTACTTCAAAGGAATCGTTTCGGGGAAGTTTCTCCTTAATGACTGTATAAATCACATGGACTTTTGAATTTATCACTCTAAGTTTGTGCTTGGATGAGAACTCGTTAAGAACAGTTTCTACGTTTGACTGTCTGTTAGATATTGCCGTCCAAATGTTAACTTCTGGTTAAATTAGCCGTTAGTTTACTTTTCTAAGGTTTGAGCAGAGATTAGTAAATCTCAGGATTTGTTTATAAACCCTGTCTCAGTTTCATATTCATTGCTGCTGCATTCATAACACAGTAAGCAGAAACCCCTGAGATAATTATCATGAAGTACCTGGCAGTAACTAAAATCCTTACCACAATGTACATGAACCCTACAACTTGAGTGAAATACATGTATTAATGCAAGACCTGGTCTGCAATGGATGACATTTGTCAACTTTATCAGAGTCCTTTTCTCCGCACTATAATATGCAGAGGAAAGATGTAAGAGTGTTTTACTTCTATTCAATTTGTGCGGAAATCCAGCCACAGTTCCACAAAGATCTACTAGCATTCTTAGCTCAAGTACTGATAAGTTTCATGACTCCCACACATTTTTTTTGGCATAAAGCTCCATGGCTGAGTTCCATAGGTGATTTCTGAGACCAGAGGAAGTAGCAGAGGAGCAGTGGCCTTTAGAGCTGGGACATCAGTTTCTGAGACCCAATGCAGGGTCTGTGAGCCCATTCATCTGACTGGGAATTGTAAGGCCATGAAGAAAATAAGATTAAAAATAAATTTACTTTTAAAGCTATTTATAGTGTATTGCATTATATTTGATGTTTTTAGTTTATTCATACATTTTTAAGTTAAAAAATGCTATTTAAGGTTTAATTGTTTTTAAATATTTTTGAGTTCAGAGACATTAAAAAAATTGAAAACCTTTGACTGCTTTGAAGTTCAGTAAAGTGGGGGATAGGGCATTCATTACTGGCTTCTAGAGGGGTTTTGTGGGCAGAGTTTATTACTGATTAAATCCCTCAATGCCCTGACTTTGAGCCATGAGCCTTTGTCACTCAGTCCTAGGATTCTTTGGGCCAGCAAATCAGCCTTTCAAAAATTGAGAAGGAACGGGAAAGGGGATTGCAGGTTAAGACTGTGCAAAAGTCACTACAGAGACACTGAAGCTGGTGATATAGAAGTCTATTCAGCACAACAAGCAGGCATTCTCATGGAGACACTTGATAGACTCACAAATCCAAAAAACATCACATTTTTATACTTTTAAGATCAAAGGTAACAGTAGCTGATACAACACAATTTCTTCAATACCTTGGGTTGACAATGCTGCCTTACACATATCTACAGTGGGAAACACCTCTAAATCACAAACAAGAGAAAATCTGCGGATGATGGAAATCCAAAGCAACACACACGAAATGCTGGAGGAACTCAGCAGGCCAGGCAGCGTCTGTGGAAAAGAGTAAACCGTCGATGTTTCGGGCTGAGACCAACATCAACGGTTTACTCTTTTCCATTTTGTGTGAAACACCTCTGAATGTTCAAATACCTTGGCTGGGAACTTATTTACATTTACAATGGTGCAGGTTCTTAAACCCACAGCTGATGCAAGGCAATTAACACAACCCTTAACATCTGGTGGATGCATATGCAATCTGTCACTCTATGGACCAGCCTGTGCCTCCAACTTCAATTTACTGATTGCAATTTATAATAAAACTTGAAGACTGGTTCTTGTTTGAATGAATATCTGCTATATTCACATAACTCTGTTTCTGATCACAGCCGTCTCTATCTGTCTGACAGTTTGGATATAGTGACTTCCGGGCTGGATTCAGACTGCAAAGGATTATTATTATTTAAAAATTTCATAAGTTTAAAAGCCATCGATGGAGATGAATTAACATGGAGCCCTTTGGGTCAATAACAGGCAGCCTGATTATGTTGACTTTCTCTTCTGTCCACTCTTCAGAATGCTTCCCATAGATTTATCTATTACCGTAGAGGTTTGCGGTCAAATCAGAAAGCGTACCCAGGTTCCTGAGGAAGTCTGGGAGTACTTGATCAGAACAGGCATTCTTTTACACCATTTGTGTTTTCCTTCCAGCGGAAAAGGGGTGGAGAAAAGGAAAGGAGATTGGCATAGTGGTTAGCACAATGTTTTACAGTACCAACGATCCAGGTTCAGTTCCCACCGCTGCTTGTGAGGAGTTTGTAAGCTCTCCCTGTGACCGCATGGGCTTACTCCGAGTGTAATTGTTTCCCCCCACAGCCCAGAGACTGGTCAATGGAAGTTGTCCCGTGATTAGGCTAGGTTTAATCGGGGGTTGCTGGGTTGTGCGGCTCAAAGGGCCGGAACGGCCTACTCCACGCTGTACCCCAATGAATAAAATGTAAATAAAAACTAATCAGCTGCCCATCTGCTTTGGCCATGGGTACATTAAATAAGCAAGAGGACAGACATGGTGAAGTTGGGGGCCACTGTGCTAGCTGGCAAGTAGATTCAGACAACTTCCAAAGTGTCAACTAGACATTGTGATGTTAAGGCCTTTGCCTCACTGAATTCAACAACTTTAGAAGAACTGTTGCTATAGTTTGCTTTAGATAATCTGGGTACAGTTTGAAACTATCCACTACTGTTCTGTTGAACATTGCAGGCGTGTGCAGTGTTGACACCAGAATGTGTGGCGGCCCAGCACATCCTCAGGTTGTGTTGGTTGTTAATGTAAATGATACATTTCACTGTGTGTTTCAATGTACATGTATGAACAAATGAAGTTGTACCTAAATCAATAATGTCAGTATCTGACAACCAACTCAGTGTACCTCCTTTTAGAAGCTGCACGATCTTACCAACCCATCAAAACAGCTGTAGCTTGAGTCCAGAGTCTGATTGTGATGGACACTTGAGTCAATATGTGCAAAGGGAGGGAGCTGCAACAAAGAGTTTTTATGTAGCCAGCTGTTCAAGGGCAAAGGTCAAGGATATGACTGATGCTTGACTCAAGTGTGTGCTGCAAAACTAGCACAGTGCTGAAAGTTCCAGAAACTTCTCAGCCTCTCAAACACATGACAGTTGGCTCAAAAATTCATTAAGTATGCAGGAGCTACAGAAGACGTGGGTCCCATCAGGCCCCGGAATCGGCATGGATAATTTCACCGAACTGATTCCATAACCGACAGTCTCACTTTCAAGCACACGTTACAACTCATGTTCTCAGTCGTATTTTTATTTGCATAATTTCTCTTATTTTTATTCTCTTATTTGGTGTTTCTCAGTCTTGGCCTGTTTATGTAGGCTTTTCATAAAATCCCATTTGTTTTTCACGAATGCTTGCAAGGAAATGAATCTCAATGCTGTATACAGTAGCATATATGCACTTTCATAATACATTTACTTTGATCTTTTGCACTTTAACTTTGAACTTCCCTTCAATCATTCGGTTTTTGAACCGGCTGTCAAAACATTGCTATGTCCACTTTGATCACTTTGCACAAAAATCAAATTACACTTCTCCTCTTGTGAATGCTACGTATAAGATATTATGCCGGTGATGCTGCTGCAAGCAAGTACTTGTGCATATGATGATCAACTCATCTTGATCTATTAAGGTCTCGAATAATTGGGCGTTAGGGCATTGGCTGACATTTTGTTGGCCGCCTTACACAGAGTTAACATTTCCTGATCTTTTCCCCGAGGTTCAGCGTGAGTGTGAGATTAGCAGGCGGTGCCCGCCCGCCTGACTGGGAACTCTACATTTCACTCTTTGCCCCATATCTCATCCTCATGTACGTTAATTTGTGTCCATTTTCTCACCTAGACCATGGACCATCACGAGAATGACAAACGCACCAGATTCAATTTCCATCAACCCATAACTCCCCAACATCTCAATACTTCTTCTATGTCCTAGAATCCCATTGTGTCACTGTATTGAAACTAAGCCCTGGAATTCCTTCTTCAGATCTCAGCCCCATTAAATCCTTCCCACTCCTTCTTTAAAACATTCTTTCAAACCTAACCAACCTTTGTGTTTTTCCTTTCGTGACCTTGAATTGCACTGGAATTGTTCAAGTGCATGGGAAATATTTTATGTAATATCACAGATACATTTTGTTTTTACTAGTTGTAGATGTTGTACAGTCTGTGACCACTTTATTAGGTACACCTGTACATCTGCTCATTAATGTAAATATCTAACTAGCCAATCACTTGGCAGCAACTTAATGCATGAAAACATGCAGGTGTGGTCAAGAAGTCCAGTTGTTGTTCAAACCAGACATTAGAATGGGGAAGAAATGTAATCCAAGTGGCTTTGACTGTGGAATGATTGTTGGTGACAGGTGAGGTAGTTTGAGTATCTCAGAAACTGCTGATCTGGGGATTTTACGTACAATTGTCTGCAGAGTTTTCAGAGAACAATGCCCAAAGCAGAAAATATCCAGCGAGCAGTAGTTCTGTGGGTGAAAACGCCTTGTTAATGAGAGAGGTCAGAGGAGAATGGCCAGACTTGTTCAAGCTGACAGGAAAGCAACAGTAACTCAAGTAACCACGTGTTACAACAGCGGTGTGCAGAAGTGCATCTCTGAATGCACAATACATCACACCTTGAAGTGGATAAACTTCAGCAGCAGTAGAACATGAACATACAGAAGCTACTTAATAAAATGGCCACCAAATGTATGTAGACTACTAGTCAATCACATTTGTTGTTATTAGTAATGTGATTGAATAACTTCAAGTGTTAGACTCATCAGTGAAATTAATAACTGGGAATTTCAAGCCTTTAAGATGACATATAAATACACTTATTTGTGGTTTGTTTATGATACACAGCACCAATTGATGTTCGCTGATCATATGGTTCCCCCCTCTCTCTATCTTCTATTTTCATCCTCGTCACTTGTACTTTTGCATCTGTGTAGATAAGAAGAACGAGTCTGAATCGTATTAATAGTAAAACATATGATCTTTGGTCAGTAGCACAGACACCTCTGGGTGTAGGTCCTCCACCTCCACCTGCTGTAGCATTAACTGGCCGAGACCCTTTGATTTAGTTCACCGTCTCCTTTTGCTCTCCCAACTTTTTCTGAAGCAGATTTTTTTTCCTTTCTCTACATAACAAAGGAATGCTTTCAGTTGTCAGTGCCTGACATTTTCAAAGAGAAAAATCCCAGTGCTTTGTAGTCAGTGACATACTTCCGAAAGACAGGCAGCCTCACATCACAGCAAAGACAATAGTCATTTTCTGCACAAGGTGTAAGATACACCGACAGGATTATGTCCAGGTGATTAACTAGAAACAAATAAGCAAACACTTCCCAACTTAGAGTTCACAGACCCCTTATTTAATGATTAGGCATAATGGCATAAAAAAGTTTGGGACCCCCTGCACTAGAGGAACAAAGGGGTCAGACAGCATCTGTGGAGGAAATGAACATATGTTTCTGATCAAGGTCCTTCATTTGGACTGAAAGTAACAGAGGAGACGGCCTCTATAAAGAGGTTGAGGGAAATGGGTGGAGCAAGAGCTGGCAAGTGATATGTGGATCCAGGTGAGGAGGGCATATAGGCAGATGGAGGAGGGAAGAGTGGAAACAGGGACAAGGGCGGGGAAGAAAGAGGTGGAAGCAACAAAGTGTCCCTAATGATGGAATATGAGAGGAAAAGAAGGTGGAGCGTGGAAACAGATCAGAGAGATATGTTGAGCAGATGTGAATAGTGGGGGAGGAGACACAGTGGGAGGAGCGTGCAGGTGATGGGAAGATAGAGTAGGTGGAGAAGGAGAAAGAAACAGGACGTTAGGGGATGAATGGGGTTGGTTGATGTAAGGTGGGGTGGATATCACAGGAATTGGATACACAAGGCTAGAAATTCAGCTGTGTAGCACCAGTGAGTTCTATTCCAGTCCATTGGAGATCTACACGTCCAAGAATTAATGCAATGAGAACTATTTCCAGCATAGAATTACTCCCAAAATTTTATCAGGTCCTTTCCATCAGATGTGTATCAGGTGATGCTACCCTCTGAAGATACCAGGAACTGAGTTGAGTACATTGGGCAACACAGGGCAGGAAACCAAAAGTGATTAATATTGATTAAACACACAAAAAGGTAGAAGAACTCAATAGCCAGGCAGCATCAATTGAAATGAACAGTCAAACGTTTTGGGCCAAGGCCCTTCACTCGGAATTATTTCAATATTATCTCATGTAACTCTCTCACCGTAGGCTCTTAATGAGTTAACTGGACTGTGAATGCAAACTAACAGTAACATAACTCTACAATGCATTGGAAATAATGATGGAAAAGCCATTTTCAGTAAATAAGCACGTCTAAGGTAAATATGATTCGGGTAGACACAAACACATAAAAGATTGAAATGTTCCTTTAAGAGAAAGTAGGACTTTTAATTGTGTGAACACTGACACACCCATGCAAATTTACTGTTTGCCAGGTAGCAACAATTTAACTCAGGTGACTATAAAGCTAAATTAAAATTGTATTGACAAAATATTTTAAGCTATGATAAACAAAATAAAGAAACAGGACAACTACACATATATTAATGAGCCTATAGTGTGCACATAATCATTGGAGCCCATTGTTGCATAATCAGTTTGGTTTGCTTCACTTCATTTACCCATGGTATCAAACAATTCTGCATGAAAACACAGTCTAAGTGGAACAGATAGGTATCCATGCCAATTCCAAGGACAAGGTGTCGAATGTTCTCCAAGGTCATGTGATAACTAGCTATTTAAAAGTCATCTGAACATTCTCCGTGAGACCATTGTCTACATGAGGATTTTCCGACAGTAGTATCTCTCCTTCCAAATGGTTTCTGTGAGAATTTCACCATGTTCTTCACTCATGTTTATTGTCCATCTCCATCTCCTCCTCCTCCTCCCCCCCCCCCCATGGCATTCCTCTGCTTTGTGGTTTTCACAGGTGGGTTGGGTTTTCCAGTGGACATGTCACACTAAGCTGCTGTATTAATGGGCATCAACCAAGTCATCTCATCCCAAATGTATTTCACCTCATTTCTGAAAAACTCTATTTCTGTGGCATCAGGGGTCACTTTAGCAATAGAGGCTACCACTGAAGACATTACTTGGCTTTTGAAAACATTTCACTCCTCAATTATATTTTCCTCTTCTCTAACTTCTCTGAGTAACTCAGTAAAAGATGGGGGATCACACATCTCATTGGTCATTCGAGTATATATCTCATGACAGTGCACCCTTCACAACTTGCTCCACTCTTAAGCAATTTCTGTCGGACGGTTGAATGCCCCTTGGTGGTACAAACAAAGCTGTTTCTCTAAACTGAAAACTTAGGCAGAGAGCTTCTCTCCCTCCTTGTGGAATGTCTGCCTGAACTTCACCATGAGATCAGCTGACCTTTCAGTTGTGCCAAAAGCATTTTCCAGAGCCTGCATATAGTTAGCTGATGTGGCTGAAGGGTATCCTGCCTTTAGGAACTTCTCTACGTCAGCAGCAGCACCCATTAAACTCTCTTCAAGTTTCTGCTTCTTCATTTTGTCTGAACACTGCCATTCATCTAGAAAATGAGATGTATGCTCAGCCCAAGCTTCATACTTTTCTCCTCCACCGGGTGTGGGCTTGACATTTTGGCATTTATTGACCAGTGATGTAATAGCAGAAACTAACTCAGAATTTAGAGCTGAAGGACTTAGTAGATTTCTAACACCAGTCAGAGTTTTCCCTTCATTCCTTAGAAAAGAGCAACTTGAAGTGAAAATCTTCACCCTCCGCAGCATCTGGAGTCCTATTCTGTGCAATTCTAAACACATGAACTGATCATGGTCCTTCCTCTCCAGGTATTCCTCTCACATCAGGCAAAGTGAGTTCAATCACACCACTGGAGATCTGGACTAGAACAAAATATTTCCCAACTGATTCGTTCAAATGCCGATCCCTCGACGTAACATTTCCTAGAACCTCCTCCCTCCCCTCCACCCCCCTCCTGATCAAATATCTCCTAGCATCTTATTGGCCAGATGTCAACAAGACAAATCCTATTGGTTAATTCAACAAGCCTAACTTAACAATCAGCTGAAATACTGAATTGTATAACGTAATTAAAGGAACACATTGCATTTTGAGAAAATCTGCAGAGTATAAAATACCCAAAATAAAAAAGCCTGGTCTTAAACCAGGTGTATTACTCTTGATATTGCCAAAGATGTCATGAATGACTCCTCTATAAATAATTTTTGTGACCTATTTAGGGAGCTGGTTTAACATGAAATTGAACAGATGGTACCTCCAATAGACCAGCATTTCTTCAAAACCATGCTAGAATTTCAGAATGGATTGCGTGTTCACATCTGGAGTTCGGATTCAGGCAAATTTCCAACCATTGGCATATTCTCAACAACTTAATTGTGGAATTACCTAGCTAAGCCCGGTTTTTGTTTTGAGTGGAGTCCCAGTCAAATTCGCACCTTCAGGAAAGAAGGTTATTATCGTATGTAAAATAAAACTCTGCAGCTGAAGAAGTTCGGAAACAAAAACAGAGAATGCTGGAGGCTGTCAGCAGTTCCAAGAAGCTTTCTATTGAATGACAAACAGAGTTATTGTTTTTTTCCGCAGATGCCGTCTGACTTGCTGATCCTTTCCAGTATTTTCAATTTTTGATTCTGATCCTCAGCATCTACAATGCCTTTGTTTAAATCAGATCAATCAACAGAGATTGGGGGCCAGGTAAGATACCACTAAGTGGAAAGTTGCACTTAGTACAGAACAGAGATCCTGAATGGGTTTAAAGCTGTAGCTAGCTCTAAAACAGTCACATATCTGAGATTCCAGAAACAAGCTCACTATCAAGTGATTAAAGAGGTGATGATAATTTGAATAAACAATTGACAAAGGGAATGGAGAAAGAAAAGTAGTGAATAGAGTGCTTTTCAGACTTTAGGAAAGTATGAAGTAATGTCCCCACATGTTAGAAAAGGTGCTTTTCTTGTGGTATATACAATACTGTGCAAAAGTCTTAGCCACATATATATGGCTAGGGTGCCTAGTACTTTTCCACAGTACTGTATTTGTCAACGGGGCACAGAGAGCAAGGTTGTAAATTTGGCAGGAGCATAGAATGTTGAGAATGGCGAGGGTGGAGCGTGGAGGGAGGGGTGTGGGACAGGTGGCAGAGAAGGAGTGCCAGGTCAGGGGGTAGTGCGAGTGCAGACAAACCCAGCCCTGACACACCAGGCAAGGTCATTTGATTCCAAACAATTGGTTTATTGATCATTACAGAATGTCTCTCCAGTACCTCCCCTCTCCCTTCTCCTTTTCCCAACCATGATTCCCCTCTCCCTGCCCCCTTCCCACTCTCAGTCCACATAGAGACCCGTATCAGAAGCAGGTCTATCATCACTCATGTACGTCATGAAATTTGTTTTTTTTTTGCTGTAGCAGCAGCAGCAGCAGTGCAGTGCATTACATAAAATTAATACAGTACTATGCAAAAGTCTTAGGCACCCTCGCTATAGGTACAGTATGTGACTTCAGTACAGTACTGTAAGTAATCTGCACCTAAGCTTAAAGAGCATAATTTCAGCCAGTAAAGAGGCAGGAAGCAGGCCTTAAGTGGATGTAAATGGACTAAAGAAATGGTAATTTACATTAGAGATTCAATTTAGTTAGGAGCAACCACATACATAAATGAACATTTCATTTAAATTGAGCTATTCTGATTGGTGTGAAATCTGAGGGACTTGAGCATACACAGTCACAAGTCTCTGAAGATTACACAGCATGTTAATATGACAGGTATGATAAGTACTCGATACAAAGTGTTTGGTTTTGTAAATGTTGGCAATGAAGACAAAAATAAGGAAATCATGCTTGACCGAAAATAGGCAGCTACAATATTCAATAATATTCTAGATAGGACGAACTAGGAAGAAGTTGTTTTTTTTTTTAGAAGGGATATAGAGGAGGTCGACCAGGATCTTACTTGGAATGAAGGATAATATATCTGAAAAGAGTGGGGAAGCTGGGATTGTGTTTTGAAGAAACAAGGGATTAAAAAAAATAATGATGAAAGAAAGTCTATTCTCTTGCAATTGGATAATTAACCAGAAATCATTCATTTAAGAAAACTGGCAGAAGTGATAGCGTTTGAACAATACATTATTAGATGCAAAGGCTATTGAGATCTGAACTGAACCCCCGGATAGGGAGGTGACTTCAGATTTGAAAGGGAATATGATTTTGAAGAGAACTAATTTTTAAGGACCTTGGGGGAAAATGGGTAGGATGTGGAATAAATTAAGTAATTCTTCCAAATGCCAGTACCATCAAGACAGATCAAATGATTTTCTTCTTCAATATAAAATTCTATTATTTGAGATGAGGCAAACTGAAAAAAAAATTATGTGAGCATTGATCCACACATCCTGCTAGTCTGTACAATATGAATAAATGTGACAGTGCTTACAGTATTGTTACTTCAAATAAAAGGTCATGTCACAAAAACTTACACCGTCACCTCCCCCCCACCACCACCACCACCACTACCACTACCACCAGCACCTTTTTCAAGTATAATAACTAGGTTAGCTTTTTGGAGTAGAAAGTCACCTTGGAAAATAAAGCAAAGTGTGTAAATGTGAATATAACATTCCTTAACCTGCTGAGTTCCTCCAGTATTTTGTGTGTGTTGCTCCAGGTATCCAGCATCTTGTACATTAGTTTTTTATCTATATTATTTTTTGGGGTCTGGATGTCATGTCAAGGCCAGTAATAATTCTCCATCCATAATTGAGAAGATAGTGATTTGTGAACCATGGCATTGTTTTCTGTGAAGTTATTCCCTCTGTACTGCTGTCCATGGAGCTCAATGCTTTCAACCCAGCAACAATGAAAGAGCAGTAATACACTGTATATTTGAGTCAGAATGGTGTACGACACAGTGAGGAGTTTACTGCATACGGTGGCATCCCCGGTATCAGTTGTTCTTGTCTGTCTTGAAGGGAATGGTCACAGGTTTGGGAGGTACTGTTAGAGTCAGCGAGAGGAGTAGCCTGGTGAATGGGTCTGACTGAATGGCTTCAAGGTCATTATTACTGGAGACATTGACCAGGGAGAAGATGCTGCAATGCAATCTTTGCATCACCCACTGTATTTGTCAGCAAATGTAGAGGAGGCTTGGCCCAAACGCCAGGTAGCAGACACAATTCAATGGTGGATGATAACTTCCGTGAGAAACTGCAGAATACCAAGCCACAAGGGGCCACAAACAAGAGACAACAGATACTGAACAAGACTGGGCAACAAGGTACCTGAAGGCTAGGAGCAATCAGCTGAGGCTGGCTGGTTCAATGGGTGAACAAGGACTGTGGACGAGATGAGACTGGGTTTAAATAGGCTGCATGTGATGAGCTGGAAATGAGTGGCAGGTGACTCCTCATAGCTGGGTGGAGACTGGCAGGTGCCTGCTTGTACATGCCTGAAAGCCCCCCCCCCCCCACTCCCCCCAGCCTATGGCCCAGGATGTGTGGATGGGTTTGGTGGAATTTCTCGATGAGTGATGGATCCATGATGTAACTGGACGGCACCCCAAGACCTCTCCACCAGGCAGTACCCTTTCCAGTCAACCAGGTTCTACACACCCCGTCCACAACAACGTGAATCCATCTAACAGCAATCTGTGTACACTGGACCACCTTCCACCACCCTAGGTTCAGGAGGCGCGGGGCCAGGTGTAGTGAGCCGACCGTCGACAGCAGGCTCAAGGCAGGATATGTGGAAATTAAGTGTGAGCCCAAGTGATGAATTGATGTGGTGGGTTATCTTGAAGGGTCCAATGAACTGGGACAAGAGCTTGAGGGAGTCAGTGTTCAGGGTGGACAGCCAGATGTGGTTCCCAGGCCAGAGTACTCTGGCTGGGCACCACTGGCAGTTGGTCTGGCAGCGGTAAGCACGGTTGGCAGCTAGGACAGCTCTCCATGCCCTCCTACAAGCATTTCAGCAGAGCCAAACCAGGGCCCTGGTGGATGGGACCTCTACTGTTGGCTTTTCCGTGGGAACAACAGGAGTTGGTAGCCATGAAGTACTTAAAGGCTGACATACCCGTGGCAAAGGAGGTGTGTAGCCTGTGAGACATTTTGACCCAGAGCAGATACTTTTTCCAAGTGGAAGTGTCGCAAAGCATCACAGAATCTCCACTTGCTGATTGTCTCTTCCTGACTGACCATTGGTCTGCAGATGATAGCCAGAGGACAAATTCACCGAGGTGTGGAGGAGGGAACAAAAGGCTGGCCAGAAGCAGGAGCTGAATTGTTGGGCCCCGGTCAGACACACTGTCCTGAGGGGACCTGTGGGGGTAACTACATGTTGGATAACTAGCTTCACTGGTCTCAGTGGCTGATGGAAGTTCGGGGAGGGCATTGATCATGTGATCTTTTCATTTGAGGTGCACTCCAGTTGTAAGTATAGAATTCTCTGGAACCACTTATGTACACTGATAACATGGACGTAAACTATATAATTGGAACTATTGGAACAGTTTTTAATCACTGCTGTTTTCTCCATGTTTACAGATTTTAACTTCTCAACGTACTTAAGGAGATTCTTCTGAAAGGTGCTCCCAGGAGATTCTTCTGTGCATCTGTTTGTTGTTCCAAATGGAGAGCATTACATCTACCGTTCTAATTTCCCTGTGTTTCATTTAAAGTCACAACAATGCCTGTTCTCAATCTACCTTGTCATTCTTTCTGTGCACTATATTGGGCTGACATTATAAGTCCATACTAGCTGTGAGACTCATAAGGGCATCTGAACAGCCTCCATATTGCGATCCAGTCCCCTTTTAAAGCCTCCAACCCAAACTTCAAAAGTTCAAAGTGTATTTATCATCAAAGCATGTATATGCAACCATGTACTACCCTGAGACCCAATTTTGCAGGCACTCACAGTAGAACAAAGAATCAAAAATACACATAAACAAAGATGGACAAACAACTGATGTGTTAAAGAAGGCAAACTGTGCAGATATATACATAAATAAGACTGAGAACATGAGTTGTAGGGTCCTTGAAAGTGAGTCCACAGATTGTGGAATCAGTTCAGTGCTGGGGTGAGTGAAGTTATCCCCTCTGGTTCAGGAGATTGATGGTTGACGGGTAATAACTGTTACTGAACCTGGTGGTGTGGGACCTAAAGTCCCTGTACCTCCTTCCTGTACCTCAGCAGTGAGAAGGGAGCATGGCCTGGATGGTGGGGGTCCTTGATGATGGATGCTGCTTTCTTGTGCCAATGCTCAGTGGTGGGGAGGGCTTTTCCTGTGATGGACCTAAGCGTTGGTGTTTCTGTACCAGGCCATGATGCAACCAGTCAGGATACTCTCACTGTGCATCTGCAGAGGTTTGTCATAGTTTTGGATGACGAGCCAAATCCGTGCGAACTTCTAAGAAAGTAGAAGCACCACCATGCTTTCTTTGTAATGGCATTTATGTGCCGGTCCCAGGACAGACGCTAATACCAAGCAAGTTAAAGATATCGACCCCCTCCACCTCCGATCCCCTAATGACGACTGGCTCATGGACCATTGGTTCTTTCCTCCCGTAGCCCATAACCATCTCCTTGGTTTTGCTAATGACAGGTTGCTGTCATGGCACCATACACCCGATTTATAATCTCCTTCCTCTATGCCGATTCATCACCACCTTTGATTCAGCCAACCTCAGTGGTGTTGTCAGCAATCTTAAATACGGCATTGGAGCTGTACTTAGCCTCACTGTCTTAAGTTCAAACTGAGTAGAGATGGAGGCTAAGCACGCAGTCTTGTGGTATACTATTGTTGATGGTGATTGTGAAGGTTGTGTTCTCAGTCTGGACTTGATTCAGTCCAATCAGTAATTCTGTAAACAGCAGGAATATTGTAGATATTCTCATTCCCAAAATTCACACAATTCCAAATTTTGTGTTAGTATCAGCAGAGAATTTTGCCTAATACAGACTCCAACTGAACATTTCACTTCACAGCTTTCTTGTGAGTCTCTGCAGTGACATCGCCATTGTTCAAAAATTTCCATGGATCTGCTGCTATTGTGATCCAGAGGTTCTCCAGAAGTCAAGAATGAGGTATAAAACCTGGTAGTTATGGGGTCAAGCCATGCAGGTGCGATGCAAGGTCAAAGCATGGCAAGTTCGAGGAGAAATGAGGTTGAGGCATGGTTGAGATGGTGTCGGAGTCAGAGCAAATCAATATGGAGTCGATGTGGAAAAGTTACAGAGCCCGTCAAACTAAACTGAGAGTAAGGTTGGATTTATCTAAGCGCCAAGCCAATTTGGAAAGATCGAGAGCAGCCTCAGACTGGGCAGCAGAGTCCAGGCCCAAAGCATATAGCTGCAGCGGTAGACTGAAAAGGCAAGGTGGTAGGACAGAGGTGAGGGTCAGGATGATTCTGCTTGCTCTTCCATGACATTTACTCCTCTCTCCATGGCACTGAGGCTGTGACACTGCTCCGGCTGCCATACATTTTTGTTTCTGTCAGCTTCACAGTGACTTGCTCCGCTGTGTGGTGAACTGAGACCGAGGCTACGGGCCTAATCCAGCTCCTCTGAGTCTATGGACTCAACTCGGTTCTGAAAACTGCTGCTTGCTTTTATTGTTGACATGATTTGTGTTTCTTTTCTCTTTCGCTGTGCATTGAGTGTTGGTCTTTTTTTAATTGGGCTTCTGCGCATTGAGTGTTGGTCTTTTTTTTAATTGGGTTCTTGCACATTGAGTGTTGGTCTTTTTAAGCAAACATAGGAAAGTTAAACTACAAGAAACAAATTACAAAAATAACAATTCACACTCTAATCCAGGATAGCTCTCGTATTTTGTTCAAACAGATTGCAAACTCTTCTAAACTACTTGTCTTCAAGGGTTAGATAGATAGGTAGACAGATAGATACTTTATAGATCCCAAAGGGAATTGACAGTGTCACAGTAGCATTACAGGTTCACAGATATAAATATTAGAAGAGAAGTAAGAAGAATAAATATGTTATCTTAAAAAATCTAACAGGAGGGGGTACTCACTTTCCCAGCTATAAGTTGACTCATTATAGATCCTAATTGCCAAGGGTATGAATGACCTCATATAGCACTCTTTGGAGCAGTGCAGTTGTCTTAGTCTATTACTAAAAGTGCTCCTCTGTTCAGCCAAGGTGGCATGCAGAGGGTGAGAAACATCCAGATTGCCAGGGTTTTCCATAGGGTTCATTGATCTACCACATCCTCCAGTGTGTCCAGTTTAACTCCAATAACAGAGCCAGCCTTTCTAATCAGTTTATTGAGCCTGTTGGCATCACCCGTTAAGCTGCCATTGCCCCAGCACACCACTGCATAGAAGATTGTACTGGTGACAACAGACCGGTAGAACATGTGAAGGAGAAGCCTGCATACTCCAAAGGACTTCAGTCTCCTCAGGAAGTAGAGGTGACTCTAGCCCTTCTCGTACACAGCCTCTGTGTTGGTGCCCCACTCAAGTCTGCCATCTAGGTACACACCATGGTGCTTGTAGGTCCTCACCACATCCACATCCTCACCATTAATAGTAACAGGGAGCAGTGCAGGCTTAGTCTTCCTAAAGTCCATCACCATTTCCTTTGTCTTACTGATGTTGAGCTGCAGATGATTCAGCTTGCACCATTTGACAAAGTCCTCCACCAGGGCCCTGCAT
This sequence comes from Hemitrygon akajei, assembly GCF_048418815.1. NCBI lineage: Eukaryota > Metazoa > Chordata > Chondrichthyes > Myliobatiformes > Dasyatidae > Hemitrygon > Hemitrygon akajei. The sequence continues at coordinate 78,055,062 of NC_133131.1, forward strand.
TCATCCTCCCGTCCTCCCTTTATACACCCAAGTATTGCTGACTAGTGTAATTATTAAGTCACTGTTGAAGTGATAAATATGACTCTGACTACTTATTTTTGAATATCTCCCCCTAAGCAGCTTGTTAATCTGTTTGTTAGTCTGCTTCTCAATTCATGGCTGTCTCCACTGGCCCTTCTGTAACCAAGAAGATCTCTCCTATACCTTGCTATCAATGTAAAGCAGTATCTGTACCTCTTGTCCTAGACTCCCCCACCATGGGAAGAATCCTATTCACATCTACCCTGTCTAGGCCTTTCAACATTTGAAATGTTTCAATGAGATCCCCCCCTCATCCTTCTAACATCCAGTGAGTACACCCAGAGCCATCAAACATTCCTCATATGATAACCATTTCATTCCTGGAATTATCCTTGTGAACCTCCTCTGAATCCTTTCCAATGCCAGCACATCCTTTCTAAGATGAGAGGCCCAAAACTGTTCACACTACTCAAGGTGAGGCCTCACCAGTGCCTTATAAAGCCCCCACATCTCATCTCTTCTCTTATATTCATAACCTCTTGAAATGAATGTGAACTTTGCATTTACCTTCCTCACCACTGACTCATCGTGCAAGTTAACCTTTAGGGGGTTCTGCACAAGGACTCCCAAGTCTCTTTGTATCTCAGGTTTTTTTGGATTTTCTCCCCATTTAGAAAATAGTCTGCACTTTTATTTTTTTCTAGCAAAGTGCATGATTATGCATTTTCCAACATTGTATTTAATTTAGATAGATAGATAGATAGATAGATAGATACTTTATTCATCCCCATGGGGAAATTCAACTTTTTTCCAATGTCCCATACACTTGTTGTAGCAAAACTAATTACATACAATACTTAACTCAGTAAAAAATATGATATACATCTAAATCACTATCTCAAAAAGCATTAATAATAGCTTTTAAAAAGTTCTTAAGTCCTGGCGGTAGAATTGTAAAGCCTAATGGCATTGGGGAGTATTGACCTCTTCATCCTGTCTGAGGAGCATTGCATCGATAGTAACCTGTCGCTGAAACTGCTTCTCTGTCTCTGGATGGTGCTATGTAGAGGATGTTCAGAGTTATCCATAATTGACCGTAGCCTACTCAGCGCCCTTCGCTCAGCTACCGATGTTAAACTCTCCAGTACTTTGCCCACGACAGAGCCCGCCTTCCTTACCAGCTTATTAAGACGTGAGGCGTCCCTCTTCTTAATGCTTCCTCCCCAACACGCCACCACAAAGAAGAGGGCGCTCTCCACAACTGACCTATAGAACATTTTCAGCATCTCACTACAGACGCCAACCTTCTTAGGAAGTACAGTCGACTCTGTGCCTTCCTGCACAAGGCATCTGTGTTGGCAGTCCAGTCTAGCTTCTCGTCTAACTGTACTCCCAGATACTTGTAGGTCTTAACCTGCTCCACACATTCTCCATTAATGATCACTGGCTCCATATGAGGCCTAGATCTCCTAAAGTCCACCACCATCTCCTTGCCATTTGCCACTTTCTTGTCCATTCTCCTAATCTGTTTAAGTACTTCTGGAGTTTACCTGTTTCCTCAACACTACCTGCCCCTCCACTAATCTTTGTATAATCTGCAAACTTAGCAACAAAGCCATCTATTCCACCATCTAAATCATTTATATACAGTGTTACGGATTCAAGCAACAATAAATACATGAGTAAAGGCAGGGGTTTTTATAACAACCAAAACGTTTATTAAACACTGAAAAACAAACCCCCCCAAAAGTAAACAAATCACTAACGTAACCGGAAATCAGCTGCTGTGCGGCAGCTTAAACAGTTCTTAAAGCAATGAAGCTTAAACAGTTCTTAAAGCGATGTTGCAAAAACAGTTCTTCAAAGTAGTATTGCAAAAGTTCAAAATGCTTACAGTCCACTTAAGGGAGAGACTTTTTAAGATGACTTAAATTCTCTTTCACGTCGTGTTGTTGCAGTTCCCAGTCGAACCACACTTTTCCCACGAAGAATTTACGGAGATGGAAAATGAAACGGCTTAAAGGCACTGACCTTTCCTTTACAAAACTGTTCCCAATCCTTTCTGCTATTCACAGGGATTAACACGGGGACAGTCAACGAATTCCTTCCAAATGAGGATCAAACAAGGTCGAACCCGTTTCACCGTCGAAATTGATTCTCCTCGATCTTTTAACTCACGAACTCCGATCTTCACTCTCCACTGATTCTCAACTAGCAGTATTATAAAGAAACTGCTGGCAATGACCTTTTAAACTTTAGGCATTAAATAAAACTCCATCTTTCAACTAAACTGCGTCATAACATTAAATCACGCAGTGGCATGAAGTCAACATGGCAAATCCAGCCACGAACTGCCCCTCCTCACAGGGAGGGGTCCTCCTTTTATACCCTGTAAAAAAACCTGTCACATGACCTCTACTGGCGGGAAAATGATGTCATTCCACCATCACAAGACCATTACCTCAAATCCAGTATAGCTTCAACACCTGTCACGTGACAAGTACACCACTGTCACGTGTCACGGGTACGTAACACCTCCCTCCAAAAAAAAATTTTTTGGTCTGTCAAGAACAAAAATTTTAACAATTATTTACAAGAAAAACAAATGTATAAATTTTATAACATACACAATATACAATACAGTACCATCATATAACATCTTACAACTCACAATACAGTAGGAGTGTTACAATTGTAAAAAAACCACTCCATAAAAGAAATTACATTGTACATTCAACATCGAGATAGACAATCAGCAACCACATTATCTTTACCTTTAATATGAGTTATCACAATATTGTACTCTTGTAACATCAAACTCCAATTTAATAACCTTCGGTTTTTGTTTTTCATCTTACTCAGAAAAACTAACGGATTATGATCAGTGTAAACAATAAGTGGTTTTGAGTTGTACCAATATATACCTCAAATATTCTAAAACTAAAACAAGAGATAACAATTCCTTCTCTATTGTCAAATAGTTTCTTTGATGCTTATTAAATTTCTTAGAAAAGTAAGCTACTGGATGATCAACCTCATCACCCTCATTCCTTTGCATTAATACTGCTCCTGCAGCCTCATCGCTAGCATCTACAGCTAATGAAAAAGGTTTTTCAAAGTCAGGTGCCTTGAGCACAGGTTGTTGACATATCATTGTTTTCAATTTTTCAAATGCTTCTTGACAAAGCACTGTCCACACAAACTTCACATTCTTCTGCAAAAGGTTAGTTAATGGAAGGGCAACATTAGCAAAATTCTTACAAAATTTCCGATAATATCCTACCATTCCCAAGAATCTTCTGAGAGTTTTTTTCCCCGTTGGAGTGGGAATCTCTAAAATTGCCCGAACTTTTGCCTGAACAGGAGCTACCTTACCTTGACCCACAACATAACCAAGGTAAGTCACAATGGCATGTCCAAATTCACTCTTAGCTAAATTAATAGTTAAGTTAGCTTTTGAAAGTCTTTCAAACAATTTCTCCACCGCAATAATGTGTGCTTCCCAAGTATCATTTCCTGTCACTAAATCATCAATATAAGCATCAGTATCTTTCAATCCCTGAATCACAGAGTTAATCATCCTCTGGAAAGTACCTGGGGCATTCTTCATCCCAAATGGAAGAACATTATATTCATATAGCCTAGATGGAGTTACAAATGCAGAAATATCTCTACCTCTGTCCGTTAATGGAACACACCAATACCCTTTCAATAAATCAATCTTTGTAAGGAACTTTGCTTTTCCAACTTTATCTACACAATCATCTACTCTAGCAATTGGATATGCATCTGTTTTCGTTACAGCATTCACCTTCCTATAGTCCATACAAAACCTAATACTACCATCTGGTTTTGGCACCATAACACAGGGTGAACTCCAATTCGAGTTAGAAGGTCTAATAATATTATTCTCTAACATATATTTAATTTCTTTCTCAGCAAGTTCACATTTTTCTATGTTCATCTTATATGGGTGTTGTTTAATAGGTGTGGCATCTCCAACATCTACATCATGTAAAGCTATAGTAGTCCTTCTCAGAACATCTGGAAACAAATCCTTATATTTAAAAATTAATTCCTTCATCTGCTGTTTCTGCTCTAGCTGTAAATGTGCTAATTTCTCATCAATATTTTCCAGAATGGTTGAATTTGGTAACCTGACAGAAACAATGTTGGATTTAGAATGAAATTCAGATGAATCATCTATCATGTTCCTAGTTAAATCAAACTCATTCTCACTAACCACAACAGTCACAGTATCAGATTGTTTCTCAAAATATGGTTTTATCATACTTATATGGCAAAGTTGTGTTGACCTTCTACGATCTGGAGTTTTTATCACGTAATCCACATCATTGATTTTAGACACAATTTCATAAGGACCATGAAATCTAGCTTGTAAAGGATCCGTTTGCACTGGGAAAAGAACCAACACCTTATCTCCAGGCTTAAACATCCTCATCTTAGCTTCTCTATCATACCAAATTTTCATTTTCTCCTGAGCCAATTTTAAATTTTCCTTGGCTAAGCTACAAGCTTTATGTAACTTGTCCTTAAATTTCAAAACATAGTCCAACAAATTAGTGTGTATTTCCTTACTAATCCACTGTTCTTTTAATAAAGCTAAAGGTCCTCTAACTCTATGCCCAAATACAAGTTCAAATGGACTGAAACCTAAAGATTCTTGTACCGATTCCCTTACTGCAAATAAAAGCAAGTTTATATCCTCATCCCAATCACTTTCATTTTCCACACAATATGTCCTAATCATATTCTTGAGGGTAGAATGAAACCTCTCCAAGGCACCTTTTTTTCCCCATGGGGATGAATAAAGTATCTATCTATCTATCTATCTATCTATCTATCTTGTGATTCTGGATGGTATGCAGACGAAATGATTTGTTTAGCTCCCAATTTATAAACACTCTGTTGAAACAATCCAGACATAAAATTACTGCCTTGATCAGTTTGTATTTCCTTAGGTAATCCAAAATAAGTAAAGAATTTTATAAGAGCCTTTGTCACAGTTTCAGCTGTTATATTCCTACGGGGTACTGCCTCTGGAAACCTAGACGAAGTACACATGATAGTCAACAAGTACTGATAACCAGTTTTTGTCTTTGGTAATGGACCAACACAATCTACAATAACTTTAGAAAACGGTTCACCAAATGCTGGAATAGGTTGTAATGGAGCCACTGGTGTAACTTGATTTGGTTTACCCACAATTTGACAAGTACGGCACGTTTTACAAAACATCGCCACATCTTTTCTTAGACCAGGCCAGTAAAAATGTTTTTAAATCTTGTCCACAGTTTTTCTTACTCCTTGATGTCCACCTAAAGGCACACTATGAGCTAAAGTCAAAATCTCATTTCGATAAACTTTAGGGACAACTACCTGGTAAACAATATTCCATTCCTCACTTGCAGGAATTGTAGGTGATCTCCACTTCCTCATCAGCACTCCTTTTTCCAAGTAATATCCTACTGGCACCTTCTCAATTTCACTATCTAGTAGAGCTTGTTCTCTTAATTTTATAATCTCAGGGTCTCTATTCTGCTCTGCTATCATCTCCTTCTGAGACAGAGATAAATCTTCATAGTCAGACTTACTCCAAGAATCTTGTTCAAACAACGAAGGTAAGAAAGTCTCTGACACATCCTCAAAACTAGAATCCTGAGTTGAACAGTCATGAGTAACAACCTCATTCTGCGCATCAATCTTTTTAGCCATAGCTCTAGTCACAACACAGGAAGAATCTGTGTTAGAATTCATCTCTGGTTCCTCTGACTCCATTGTCAAATGCACTTCAGGAAAAACTTGTCCACCTGCCAAGTCATTACCTAACAATAAAGAAATATCCTTCACAGGTAAGCTAGGCTGTAATCCTACTTTAACAAATCCTGTAACTAACCCTGACTTTAAATTTACTTTATGTAAATGTACAGGCATAAAATCACTCCCAACACCTCTTATATAACTTACCTCACCAGTATCAGACTCTTCATTAAACTTCAATACACTGTCTAACATCAGTGATTGATAAGCTCCAGTATCCCTAAGGATTTTTATTGGCACCAGAGTAGATCCTTCTTTCAAGGATACAAACCCTTCAGTTATAAAATGATCATATCCCTTTTTAACTTGGTCAGACTCTAACAAAACTTCATTTGTGTTTATCAAACCCTGTAATTTTACAGGTGCTTCAGTATGTTGCACACAAGCATCTGGAGCTGCTTCCTTCTCTTTCTTTTTCAATCTGAAACAGTTAGCTATTACATGGCCAAGTTTCTTACAATAGTTACAAATAAGACCAAACTGTCTTTCCTTCACAGGTTTTCCTTCCTCCTTACCTTTCTCATTAACTTCTGATTTAATTTCTGATCTACCTTGAGTCTCCATGTTATTTTTCCTCTTAAAAATTCTGCCTTGAGGAAATTTATTCTTATGGATTAAAACATACTCATCAGCTAATCTGGCAGAGTCCTGCAATGTATCAGTATCCCTCTCATTTAAGTAGGTCCTTACTTCAACAGGGATGCTTCTTTTAAATTCCTCCATTAAAATCAGCTCTTTCAATGTATCATAGTCCCCATTTACATTTTTTGAAGAAACCCATCTCTCAAAACACACAGCTTATTCATAGGTAAATTCCACATAAGTTTTTTCCACAGACTTCTTCAAACTTCTGAATCTTTCTCTATACGTTTCTGGGACCAATTCATATGCTTTTAAAATATGCTTTTTCACAATATCATAATCAAGTGCTTGCACAGCAGTTAAAGCTGTGTAAACTTGTTGTGCTTTACCTTTAATTACACTTTGTAACAACACTGACCATTTATCTTTCGGCCACTCTGAAATCTGAGCAATCGTTTCAAAATGTTGGAAATATCTTTCCACTTCTGTTTCACTAAATGGAGGGACCAATTTAATTTCTTGACTAGAAACAAACAGTTTTCTAGAACCAGAAGACTGATTCCCAGACCTTAATTCCATCATCGCATATTCAAATTCCCTTTTTTTCTTATCAGCTTCTAACCTACAATGCTCCAATTCTGCTTTACTTTGTTCCAACTTCATTTGTTCGATTTGCAACTGCATCTCTACATTACTTATGGGAAACGACTCTAAAATCGATTCATCAAAATCACCCGAATCCACATAGTGTGATGCAATTTTTCTCTGTATTACAGCCTTTGATGTAGTCTTCAAAATACCTTTAAGTTGCAATCTACTAGCTATCTCAGACACCTCAGTTTTTTTCAACTTCGCTAACAGCTCCGCGTCTGGCGAAGCCAGAAACTCATCAATATTCATTGTTGCCGAATACCACTCACAAGCCAATCAAACAAAAGAATCAATTTCCAAAACACCGATTCAAAATTTAACAAGCATTTAAACTCAAATGATCCATCTCGGACGCAGCCCCCATATTTATGTTATGGATTAAAGCAACAATAAATATATGAGTGAGGCAGGGGTTTTTATAACAAACAAAACATTTAGTAAACACTGAAAAACAAACCCCCCCAAAAGTAAACAAATCACTAACGTAACCGGAAATCAGCTGCTGTGCGGCAGCTTAAACAGTTCTTAAAGCAATGAAGCTTAAACAGTTCTTAAAGCGATGTTGCAAAAACAGTTCTTCAAAGTAGTATTGCAAAAGTTCAAAATGCTTACAGTCCATTTAAGGGAGAGACTTTTTAAGATGATTTAAATTCTCTTTCACGTCATGTTGTTGCAGTTCCCAGTCGAACCACACTTTTCCCACGAAGAAGTTATGGAGATGGAAAATGAAACGGCTTAAAGGCACTGACCTTTCCTTTACAAAACTGTTCCTAATCCTTTCTGCGGGGACAGTCAACGAATTCCTTCCAAATGAGGATCAAAAAAGGTCGAACCCGTTTCACCGTCGAAATTGATTCTCCTTGATCTTTTAACTCCTGAACTCCGATCTTCACTCTCCACTGATTCTCAACTAGCAGTATTATAAAGAAACTGCTGGCAATGACCTTTTAAACTTTAGGCATTAGATAAAACTCCATCTTTCAACTAAACTGCGTCATAACATTAAATCACGCAGTGGCATGAAGTCAACATGGCAAATCCAGCCACGAACTGCCCCTCCTCACAGGGAGGGGTCCTCCTTTTATACCCTGTAAAAAAAACCTGTCACATGACCTCTACTGGCGGGAAAATGATGTCATTCCACCATCACAAGACCATTACCTCAAGTCCAGTATAGCTTCAACATCTGTCACGTGACAAGTACACCACTGTCACGTGTCATGGGTATGTAACAACAGCATAATACAAAGTGGCCCCAACACCGAGCCCTGTAGAACACCACTAGTCACTGGCTGCCAACCAGACAAGAATACTTTTATTTCCACTCGCTACCTCCTACCAACCAGCCAATGCTCTAACCACACCAGTGTGGCATCTTGTCAAAGGCCTTCTAAAAGTCCAAATATATAACATCCTTTGCATCCCCTTTATCTATCTTACTTGTAATCTTCCCAAGGAATTCCAACAGGTTTGTCAGGCAAGATTTTCCCTTAAGGAAACCATGCTGACTTGTTCTATCTTATTGCTGGTCTTCAACTACAGTTCAGCATTCAACACCATAATTCCATCCAGGCTCAACAGGAAGCTCAGAGACCTTGGCCTTGAACCTGCCTTCTGCAGCTGGATCCTGGACTTCCTGTCAGACTGCCAGCAGGTGGTGAATGTAGGCTCCCTCACCTCCACCCCTCTGACTCTCAACACAGGAGCCCCTCAGGGCTGCATACTGAGTCCTCTCCTTTACTCCCTGTATACCCATGAATGTGCCGCCATCCACAGCTCTAATCTGCTAACTAAATTTGCTGACAACACTCCATTGATTGGCCTAATGTCAAACAATAACGTGGTGGCCTACAGGGAAGAAGTCATCTCTCTGACACAGTGGAGTCAAGAAAACAACCCCTCCTTCAATGTTGCAAAAACAAAGGAGCTGGTTGTGGACTACAGGAGGAATGGAGATAGGCTAACCCCTATTGACATCAATGGATCTGGGGTTGAGAGGGTAAACAACTTTAAGTTCCTCGCCATCCACATCACCATGGACCTCATACAGCTGTGCCTCTTTCACCTCAGACGGTTGAGGAAGCTTGGTATGGGCCCTCAAATCCTAAGAACTTTTTACAGCGGCACAATTGAGAGTATCCTGACTGGTATGGGAATAGTATCTCCCTTAATCACAGGATTCTGCAGAGAGTGGTGCGGACTGTCCAGTACATCTGTAGTTATGAACTTCCCAAGATTCAGGACATTTACAAAGACAGGTGTGTAAAAGAGCCCAAAGAATCATTGGGAACCTGAGTCACCCCAACCACAATCTATTCTAGCTGCTACCATTTGGGAAACGGTACCACAGCATAAAAGCCAGCACCAACAGGCTCCAGGACAGCTTCTTCCACTAGGCCATCTGACTGATTAACTCATGCTGAATTGAGCATGACTGGTCTATTTATTATAAATTATTATAAATTACTATGATTAAACCTTGCACATTTAGATGGCGATGTAATGTAAAGACATTTACTCCTCATGTATATGAAGGATGTAAAAAATAAAGTCAATTCAAGTACTCCATTACCTCATCCTTAACAATTAACTCCAACATCTTCCCAACCCTTGAGGTCAGGCTAACTGGTCTATAATTTCCTTTCTGCTGCCTTCCTCCTTTCTTAAAGAGTGGAGTGACATTTGCAATTTTCCAGTGCTCTGGCACCATGCCAGAGTCCAATGATTTTTTTAAAGATCATTACTAGATATGATGTGAGCTATGATATGAGCTTAGAGCGTGGATCAGCACTTGGAGCTATGATGTTGTGGTCATTACAGAGATTTGCATGGTGCAGGGACAGGAATGGCTACTTCAAGTACCAGGCTTTAAATGTTTCAGAAAGGACAGGGAGGGAGGCAAAAGAGTTGGGGGTGTGGCACTGTTGATGAGAGATAGTGTCATGTCTGCAGCAAAGGAGGCAGTCATGGAGGGGTTGTCTACGGAGTCTACTGACTCTGTAGGTGGAAGTTAGGAATAGGAAGGAGTCAATAACTCTACTGGGTGTTTTTTATAGACCACCCAATAGGAACAGGGACATTGAGGAGCAGATAGGGAGACAGATTCTGGAAAGGAGTAATAATAACAGGGTTGTTGGGGTGGGAGATTTTAATTTCCTAAATATTGGTTGGCATCTCCCTAGAAAGAGGGATTCAGATGGGGTGGAATTTGTTAGATGTATTCAGGAAGATTTCTTGGCACAATATGTAGATAAGCCTACAAGAGAAGAAGCTGTACTTGCTCTGGGAAATGAACCTGGTCAGGCATCAGGCATCTCAGTTGGAGAGCATTTTGGAGATAGTGATCACAATTCTATCTCCTTTACCATAGCATTGGAGAGACTAGTTAGGGAAATGTTTAATTGGAGTAAGGGGAAATATGAGGCTATCAGGCAGGAACTTGGAAGCATAAATTGGAAACAGATGTTTTCAGGAAAACATACGGAAGAAATATGGCAAATGTTCTGGGGATATTTGTGTGGGGTTTTGAGTAGATTCGTTCCAATGAGACAGGGAAAACATGGTAGGGTACAGGAACCGTGGTGTACAAAGGTTGTTGTAAATCTAGTCAAGAAGAAAAGAAGAACTTAAGAAAGGTTCAAAAAACTAGATAATGTAGCAGGAAGGAGCTTAAGAATGAAATTAGGAGAGCCAGGAGGGGCCATGAGAAGGCCTTGGTGGACAGGATTAAGGACAACCCCCAAGGCATTCTACAAGTATGTGAAGAGCAAGAGGATAAGACGTGAGAGAATGGGACCAATCAAGTGTGACAGTGGAAAAGTGTGTATAGAACCAGAGGAGACAGCAGAGGTACTTAATGAATACTTTGCTCAGTATTCACTATGGAAAAGGATCCTGGTGATTGTAGGGATGACTTGCAGCAGACTGAAAAGCTTGAGAATGTAGAAATTGGTGTGCTGGATCTTTTCGAAAGCATCAAGTTGGATAAGTCACCAGGACCAGACGGGATGTACCCCAGGCTACTGTGGGAAGCGAGGGAGGAGATTGCTGAGCCTCTGGTGATGATCTTTGCATCATCAGTTAGGATGGTAGAGGTTCCGGAGGTTTGGAGGTTTGCAGATGTTGTTCCCTTATTCAAGAAAGGAAGTAGAGATAGCCCAGGAAATTACAGACCAGTGAGTCTAACTTCAGTGGTTGGTAAGTTGATGGAGAAGATCCTGAGAGGCGGGATTTATGAACATTTGGAAAGGCATAATATGATTAGGAATAGTCAGCATGGCTTTGTCAAAGGCAGGTCGTGCCTTACGAGCCTGATTGAATTTTTTGAGAATGTGACTAAACACTTAGATGTAGCGTATATGGATTTCAGCAAGGCATTTGATATGGTACCCCATGCAAGGCTTATTGAGAAAGTAAGGAGGCATGGAATCCAAGGGGACATTGTTTTGTGGATCCAAAACTGGCTTGCCCACAGAAGGAAAAGAGTGGTTGTAGACAGGTCATATTCTGCATGGAGGTCGGTGACCAGTAGTGTGCCTCAGGAATCTGTTCTGTGACCCCTACTCTTCGTGATTTTTAAAAATGACCTGGATGAGGAAGTGGAGGGATGGATTCGTAAGTTTGCTGATGACACAAAGGTTGGGGGTGTTGTGAATAGTGTGAAGGGCTGTCAGAGGTTACAGTGGGACATTGATAGGATGCAAAACTGGGCTGAGAAGTGGCAGGTGGAGTTCAACCCAGATAAGTGTGAGGTTGTTCATTTTGGTAGGTCAAATATGATGGCAGAATATAGTATTAATGGTAAGACTCTTGGCAGTGTGGAGGGTCACAGGGATCTTGGAGTCTGAGTCCATAGGACACTCAAAGCTGCTGCACAGGTTGAATCTGTGGTTAAGGAGGCATACGGTGTATTGGCCTTCATCAATTGTAGGATTGAATTTAAGAGCCGAGAGGTAATGTTGCAGCTATATAGGACCCTGGTCAGACCCCACTTGGATTACTGTGCTCAATTCTGGTCGCCTCACTACAGGAGGATGTGGAAACCATAGAAAGGGTGCAGAGGAGATTTACAAGGATGTTGCCTGGATTGGGGAGCATGCCTTATGAGAATAGGTTGAGTGAACTTGGCCTTTTCTCCTTGGAGCGACGGAGGATGAGAGGTGACCTGATAGAGGTGTATAAGATGATGAGAGGCATTGATAGTGTGGATAGTCAGAGGCTTTTTCCCAGGGCTGAAATGGCTAACATGAGAGGTCACAGGTTTAAGGTGCTTGAAAGTAGGTACAGAGGAGCTGTCAGGGGTGATTTTCACGCAGAGAGTGGTGAGTGCATGGAATGGGCTGCCAGCAACAGTGGTGGAGGTGGATATGAAAGGGTCTTTGAAGAGACTCCTGGACAGGTATATGGAGCTCAGAAAAATAGAGGGCTATGGGTAACCCTGCATAATTTCTCAAGTAAGGACATGTTCGTCATAGCTTTGTGGGCTGTAGGGCCTGTATGGTGCTGTAGGTTTTCTATGTTTCTAATGCCTCCACAATCTCTACTGCTTTCTCTTTTCAAAACTAGGGTGCTGTTCCTCTAGTCCATGTGACTTATGTACTCTTGGGTCTTTCAGCTTTTTAAGCACCTTCTCCCCTGTAATAGTAACTGTACTCATTTCTCTTCTCTCACACCCTTCAACATCTGGCACACTGCTAGTGTCTTCCACTGTGAAGCCTAACGCAAAATACTCACTTAGTTCATCTGCCATTTCCTTGTCTCCCATTACTATTTCTCCTGCCTCATTTTGTAGCGGTCCCGTATCCACTGTCATCTCCTTTTTATTTTGTATGAGTCTGTATGAACACACAACTGGACTGTTTGAGTAAGAACACACATCAACTGGAGTGCTGGAGTGTGTGTGTGTGTGTGTGTGTGTGTGTGTGTGTGTGTGTGTGTGTGTGTGTGTGTGTGTGTGTGTGTGTGTGTGTGTGTGTGTGTGTGTGTGTGTGTGTGTGTGTGTGTGTGTGTGTGTGTGTGTGTGTGTGTGTGTGAACACACATCAACTGGACTACATATGTGTATATGAACACTTCACCAGTTTATTCATTTGGTTTCAACTTAACGATTTTCCTTCTGTATGTACTTCCAGCATTGTTTTGTTCCTCATCACTAGAACATGGTTGTGGTTTTTAGGATAAATCTACAGACAATAAATCTATAACAACAGGCAAATTTACCACCATACCTATGGGCATTTTTATAATTGCTTCTTCAAGCAACAAGATTCACTTTTCCCATGTGTGCAATGGATGCCATTAAACATACCTGTGTCCAACTTAATGGTCTGATTGTATTGTGTACAGTGAGCCTGTGTGTGACTATTCCATTGTCTTGTCTGAGCTGCAAAGTGATAACTATTTATTACCGGCTGTTTTCTCCTTAGGAAATTTGTATCTGCACTCTGTACCGCAATTCTGTGTCTTTTTGCATATTTGTGGCAAAGTTGATTATATTCACAAGTCCATGTATGCACAGATGACTTGCAGCAGCGTCTCAGGCCCTGGTTCAGATAAGCTGCGTTCACAAACGTTACTTATAACCATAGACAAATGTTCAAGAAAAAAAACACAGTTCGAGCAGAAATAAAGTCCATTGTAGCAGAAAGTGAACTAGGCAGACAAAATATTGTGGCACAGTAGTGTAGTGGTTCACACAACGCTTTCCAGTACCAGTGACCTGGGTTCAATTCCCACCACTGCCTCTAAGCAATTACTACGGTCTCCCCGTGACTACATGGGTTTCCCCCGGGTGCTTCGGTTTCCTCCCACAGTCCAAAGATGTGTAGGTTAGTTGGTCATGGTATAGTTAGGCTGGGATCAACCAGAGGATTGCTTGATGGAGTGGCTCGAAGGGCCGGAAGGCCCCATTCCAGGCTGAATCTCAATATAAATAAATAAATGAATGAATTCTACACCAGGGTCGTGATTAAGTTTATGCAGGGTGGTTCAGGTACCAAATGGTTGAGAGGAAGTTATTGTTCCTGAAGCTAATGGTGTGGGACTTCAGGATCCATACCTTCTGCAAGAAGATGGCACAGCCCAGGTGATGGGGCTCTTTGGGCATGGAAGTTGCCTTCCTGAGGCAGTGTTTCATATAGATACTGTCAATAGTACGGAAAGACGTGCCCTTGAATGCACTACTCTACCAGATCCTGATGCAACCAGTCAGGATCCTTTCAACAGTACACCTGCAGAAGTTTATTAGAGGGGTCAGTGACAAGGTAAACCTTTTTAACCTTCTGTGAAAGTGAAGATGCTGGTGTGGTTTCCTTGTGATTGCATTTATGTGCTGGGCCCAGGACAGGTCATCCAATATGTTAACACCCAGGGATTTAAAGTTGTGACTCTCTCCACTGCCAATCCCCTAAAGTAGACTCTCCTTCCCCTTCCTGAATCCAATAAACAGTTCTTTAGATTTATTGATGTTGAGCAAGAGGTGGTTATTGCGGCACCATGCAGCCAGATGTCCTATCTCGTTCCAGTGAGCTGACTCATCACCACCAATGATTTGTCAGTGAATTTGTTCTTGACATTGGAGCTATACTTAGCCACACAGTCATGTCTGCATAGGGTGCAGAGCAGCAGCCGGTATCTATGTGTATGCGTTATGTCTATATGCCAGTTTGTGAGTGCGTGTCTCTGCATATGTCCACACTGTGCTTAGGTGTTCATATCTGTAAGTGTAACTCCTGCTCCTGACAAAACCATCCTCTTAAAATAAAGAAGTGTAAAGTGAAGACTTTCAAAACTATCCCTCACAGACGAAGTTAGGTGAAAGGGAACTGACATCACATTGGGATCAGCAATTCTTTGGAAACTAACTCATCTGCCTTCCTGAATGGTTTCTTTCCACTGGCTGGACAATTTGGAAACTCCCTCCAGTTGTCTTAGTAATAGGCTCCACTTATCAGGAGGAGTTTGCACTTTGACAGAGCCTGTGAGATCGTCTTTATTTTTCTATTTTTGCTTTTCTCTCTCCCTCCCCCCTCTCTCTCCTCCGCCTCTCTCTCTTTCTCTCTCCCTCTCCCCCTCTTTCTCTCCTACACTCTCACTCCTTCTCTCCTCTCTCCCCTCTCCCTTTCTTGTCTCCCTTTGTCTATGAAATCTTTCATTGCAATTTTTTAAAAGTTAAAGCAGTGTTGTATGTCTCCTAATATGTTTTTTAAAAAGGCTCTAAAATTATTGTAATGTTTCACAGTAAGGTTAAAAAAGACACTGGTGTAATATCATACCAGTTCTATTAGACATCATTTTCAAAAGGTCTTAGCAGCTGCTGGCAATTACACACACACACACACACACACACACACACACACACACACACACACACACACACACACACACACACACACACACACACACACACACACACACACACACACACACACACACACACACCGATAATACCCACGGAAAGTCTATCGTTCATAATTCAGAAAGTTTCATTTATTGAATAACTTCCAGCTGTTTTGGAGGAGAGAATTGTACTGAATGGCCATGGATGACACCTCAGAAAGGAAAATAGGTGATTAAATAAGGGAAGGAGATAGAAGAATGCTAAGTGAGTATTTTTATTCAAAAACATATTGAATATTTGCTTCATACAAAAAAGGAAGGATAGATTGTGAGCCGAGTATATCTGGAAAAGCTTGGTCGAATCCCAGCTGACTAGTTAGCAGATACGATTCACTTGCTGATCCCAGATTAGAGAATGGGCAGGAGGGTTTCTGTGAGTGCTACATGTATATTGTAGGTCATTCACAAAGCAACATCTTCTAGTGTTTTCTCAGCAGTAGTTATGTAACACTGCCCCAATGTGTGAGTTTTGATAAGCAATCACAAACCAATCACTTTCACATGACATTGCTTCCTGTCCAAACCCCAGCACATCCAGGTGAGCAGAGCAGCAAGGAAAACCCTGGCAGCACCAGGATCCTAACGGGAGAGAAACAGATTAGCCTGCTCAGTTTGCGATTACGTTCCCTTTAAGCAACACACGTAAAATGCTGGGAAATCTCAGCAGGTCAGGCAGCATCTATAGAAAAGAGTAAACAGTCAACATTCTGGGCCGAGACCCTTCATCAGGACTGGAGAAAAGAGATTCCCATCTTGTGTGTGTTGCTTGGACTTGCAGCATCTGTGGATTTTCTCGTTTGTGATTGGATTAGGTTCCCTTCGCCGCTTTGGGAAATGCACGGGGGTGCACTCCGAATCAAACTTCATATCGTGATTGCTGCATTCTACTTAGCGTGCCCTTTCTGAGGGGGCGGGGGAAAGGGACAAACCTGATAAAGCAAGTTTCATATCGCTGGCATATAGTATGTCATGAAATTTGTTGTTTTGTGGCAGCAGTGCAGTACAATACATAAAAACACGACTGTAAATTTTATATATATATACTGTGTAAGCTATGTGGGAGGGATGGATTGACCTTGGAGTAGGTTAAAAGGCTGGTACAACATTGTTGGCAGAAGGGTCTGTGCTGCGTTATGCTGTTCTGCTTCATTCTGGGTTTTCCCCATTTAGGAAGGACAGCACACTAAGCTTATAAGTAACTGAGAGATGACATGATGGGGATATTCAGGCTTCTTTTTGTCACAGTCACTCGTGGATGATGCCTCTTAATAGAAGGTCAGCATTTATTGTTGACCTCGATGTGAGATTGAAGGTGGGAAGAAGGATCCTGAGCAGCTGCTCCGCTAGCGGTGACAACTCTAATAAGGTGAGCAGCACACACAAAATGTTGCAGGAACCCTGTGTTAAACTTCACATCCTGATTGATATCCAACAACTCTGTGTTGCTGGGATTTCCAGCAGCTGCAGACTTTCTCTTTCAAATACAGTGAGTAAGTGAGCACACAGGGAAGAGAAACTATATTTCCAAAGAGGCTGTTCGATGGCTCGTGATCTACCTTGCTGATGCTGGACTAGCTAAATGATGGCTACCTTGACTCGAGAGCTACCACAAGTTGAAGGTTCTCCTTTTGATGGGGAGCTTATTTTTCTGTTGTTTCTGCCATCCATTTGGTACAGGGCACCAGAGTTCCTCCAATATTTTGTGTGTGTTGCTCTAAATTAAATATAGTTGAATCAGGATGATCATTTGAAGGGTGGTAAAGTGGCGTAGCAACTAGTGTAACACTATTACAGCACCAGTGACCCGGGTGAAGTTCTGCTGCTGTCTGTCAGCAATTTGTGCATTCTCCCCGTGACCTTGTGAGTTTCCCCCACGTGCTCTCGTTTCCTCACAAGTTCCAAACAAATGCGGGTTAAAAGATTAATCAGTCACATGTGTGTAATTGAGCAGTGCGGGCTCATTGCCGGGAAGGGTCTGTTATCGTGCTGTATCTCTGAATAATAAAGTGAATTTGTCTGCCTAATTGAATCACTGCAGGTAATATATTAATTTTCATATTAAACTCCTGTTTATAATGACATCAACAGTCATGCTGTGCTAATTGTTAATGAGCTTACTGCATTAGCAGTAGGGCCGTTGTCCTGAGGAGCATACATTATGGCAAGCTGCACTCGTGAACATTAACATTAAAGTGTCGGATAAAGAGAAGTGGTGGCACTACTGTTGGTGCACAATGGCACACACAAACGGGAGTTCAAAGATTCATTTATTAAACTGCTCTGAAATTTTTGAGTTCACTGGGTAGCCATGAACCCAAGAAAGAAACAAAAGGCAGCAAGATCATCAACCCCCCCAAATCGCACCTCCTCGCAAAGCAAAACAAACAAAAATGGATCAGGCACATCCTCCCTACCCCAGTACAAAAAAACAAGCAAAATGGATCAGGCACATCAACCCCCCCCCCACCTCAAATCCCTCCTCCCACACAAAAATCCAGCAAAATGGATTAGGCACATCGATCCCCCTGCCACCCCAAACCCCTCCTCCTGCACAAAAACCAAGCAAAATGGATCAGGCACATCGACACCCCCCCCCCCCACACCCCAAATCCCTCCTCCCACACAAAAACTGAGCAAAATGGATCAGGCACATTGACCCTCCCCACCAAAATCCCTCCTCCCACACAAAAACCGAGCAAAATGGATTGGGCACATCGATCCCCCCCCACCCCAAATCCCTCCTCCCGCACAAAAACTGAGCAAAATGGATCAGGCACATTGACACCCCCCCCCCACACCCCAAATCCCTCCTCCCACACAAAAACTGAGCAAAATGGATCAGGCACATCGACACCCCCCCCCCACACCCCAAATCCCTCCTCCCACACAAAAACTGAGCAAAATGGATCAGGCACATTGACCCTCCCCACCCAAAATCCCTCCTCCCACACAAAAACCGAGTAAAATGGATCAGGTACATCGACCCCCCCCCCCACCCAAAATCCCTCCTCCCACACAAAAACCGAGCAAAATGGATCAGGCACATTGACCCCCAAATCCTTCCTCCTGCACAAAAAAAAAGGAACAAAGTGGATCAGGCACACTAGGATTCCCTGCATTAGGACAGGTCAAATAACAGATAAAGCTACATCCCCTAATAAAACTCACAGGTCACTACAAAAATCTGGGATAAGGAATAAAGATTTGTTCCTAAGAAATTTATCTGAAAAAATGAATCAATAAACATTTTTAACATCTATTTCTTAACGCAGTATTACGAGTTACACAACATCGTAATATGCAACACGTAGGAACAATCGTCTTTACTAACATGGAGGTGAAGAACCGTAGAACAGCTCCCTGTGACTGAAATGAAGTTTCTTGTCATATGTGGAAATACGGTGAAGTGTAAAGCTTGCTTGCAGCAGCATCGCAGGAGCATAGGTTCAGACAACACACAGAACATAAATTATATATAAATTACACCACACGGGGAAGACAGACTCTGTGAAAAACAAGACATCAGGGGAAAAAGCACACAATCTGATACAGCTATCCATCAGCTATAGGTTAATTGGTCACATGGGTGAAGTTGAGCTCATTGTGCCAGAAGGGCCTATTACTGTGCTGTATCTCCAAATAATAACGGTGGTTGTCCATCGTGTCTGATGATGACAGGAAATCTATACAGGAGCGTTTTTAATGTGGAAAAACTGTTGCACTGGGGCAGCTCCGCTCTCTCAATCTCGGCAGTCCGGGTCCAGCCATACGAACAAGTGTCTCAAACTGGGGTCTTCCTTGGTTGCAGTGGGTGGCCATGACGTCTTCTGTGTCTTGTCACACCCTTCGCTCTCCACAGGGCGTTGCAGAACGGCCTTCCTGGCCCGTGGATCTCACTGTAGAACTCATCCGCCCAGTCCGCTGGAGCTGAGTTTACATCCTAGGACGGGCATGTCCATATCTCATCAGTGTATGAAGCCACTGGCTACCCTCACCTGGTTTAGCTCACCTGTCGAAGCGGTGTACCGGAGTGTGGCTGCTGTCGCATGCTGCCACAGGTGAGACCAAAGGTGAGTGAGCTGCCCCTGAATGGACAAGACAAGCCCCTTCACCAGAGGTGCTACCCCTCCCAGGACACCCTGTGCACCCCAAATAATAATAATAAAATAAAATAGAGATGAGAACCAAGCCCTGGATAGACAGTTTAATCATCAGGCCAGTGCAGCACAAGGACCAAAGAGAATATAGATGATAAATGTGTAAAGTAACCATTGATCTCCGCACTCAATTTAAATCAGGAAGGATTTGTGCAAAGAGACAAGAAATACAAATACAGTGGACTCCAGTTAATTGGGCCATCTGTTAATGGAGCAGCCAATTATTTGGGACAACTCTTAGAAAACAAAAGCTAATCAAGAAAATAAGCTGGGATTCGCTTTTTGTTTATTTGGGACGCTATGCCACTTAGTTGGGACAGGAGACTGTTACTAAACAGTTTCTAACCAAACACTAGACAATCTGCAGATGCTGGAAATCCAAAACAACACAAACAAAATGCAGGAGGAACTCAGCAGGCCAGGCAGCATCTGTGGAAAAGAGTAAACAGTTGACATTTCTAACTAGCATCAGTCATGTGCACGGCATGTGGCCATTACATTCTGCACCATACCCAGAGTAAACTGGAGTACTGGAGTGTGTGTGTGTGTGTGTGTGTGTGTGTGTGTGTGTGTGTGTGTGTGTGTGTGTGTGTGTGTGTGTGTGTGTGTGTGTGTGTGTGTGTGTGTGTGTGTGTGTGTGTGTGTGTGTGTGTGTGTGTGTGTGTGTAAGAATCCACATCAATTGGACTGTACGTGTAAGAACACACATCAACTGGATTGTGTGTGTGTAAGAATGCTCAGAGTGAACAGTTTTAAATAGTGTCAGTTGCATGTGTGTGTTTAAAAAGCTGTGATTTTTGTCACTGATAGTTGACGAGTAATGAGTAATAAGACAATTCAGAACTGTTTTGCTCACCGCAGTATCAAGTATTCAGGCTTAGAGATGCCAGAAACAGCTGGGGATGAAAGTGAAGTGATTTCACTGGTTTAACAAGTTAGGGACTATGAAGAATCTGATGGTATCAGCAATCACCTTGAATGTTACAATGAAAATGAAGAGTTGGAGGATGCAATCGTTGAAATCATTGTTTGAAGGCAGTCCATTAATTGCATAAGCTGTCTACGCTAATTTTGTTTATTCACAGTCAATCAAAAGAATACGGCAGCGTGCATCGATAATTATTAGGAATTGAAACACCGTTTTATAGTACTGCAATAGTTTTGGTGGTGTTCTAATTTGTTCTGTATTTCATTTAAACATTAGTTTGGCTTTTGCGTACTTTTTTAACCATTTCCGTGAAACTTGGGCTAATTGGTACAGCCACTTAATTGGGCCAAAATGCACTGTTCCCGATGTGTCCCAATTAACCGGAATCCACAGTATTAGGATAACTCGGGAACTTTTGCGTCCATGCTGCCAAAGATTATAGTTTGTACAAGCTGCTGTACTGAAACAACATGCCTCTTTACACTGCGTTGATCATTTGATTACGTACTGGGTCATGAGTGGAAGTCAGCTCCAACGTATTGTGAATGCAGCAGACATTGTTTAGGTTCTTTAAAGTGTTCTGTTGAAAACAATGGAAAAGGAACTCACCAGTTTCCCTAGAAACGCCCACACAGGATCTGGGACACCTATGAGAAATGGGAAGTAATTGTTTCATGGTCCATGTTACAAACTTGTACCCCTTAAAGGGGAGGTAATTTGTAATTGCAGCAGGTGTAGATACATCAACCAAACATATTGTTGTCTACACACCTGCGTGTTTCCCTCTTCCTGATGGAACAGCTGGTACCTGCTTTAGCATTGTCACTTGTACTGAGATACGGTGACTGCCAACCATAAATAGGTTCATCGAGGTAGTACAAAAAGGGAAAACAAAATGCAAAATATAGTGTTTCAGTTACAGAGAAAGTGCCGTGCAGGTAGAGAAATAATATGTAAGTGCCATGGTGAGTTCATCTCTAGCAAATGATGCCCGTTCAAGACTCTGATAACGGTGTGCTGAATGTGTTGTACTCTCTGCCCACTGGGAGGGGACAGGAGAGAGAATGACTGGGTTAGGAGAAGTCCCCATGGCAGCAAGGAGTGCAGATAGAGTCAATGAAGGGAAAAGCTGGTTTGTGTGATTGTCCAGGCTGCATTCACAACTCTGCAATTTTCTCCAGTCCTGGGCAGAGTAGTTGCCATATTGAGCTGCGATACATCCAGGCAAGATGCTCCGCCATTCCATCATGGCTGACTTATTATCCCTCTCTGAGCCATCTGTGAAGATTGGTGAGAGTCATCAGGAACATGCCAAATTTCCTTAGCCTTCTGAGGAAGAAGCTGGCATGCAAAAGATGGCAAAGCAGATAATAACTAGGAGAAAAGAAGGCCGAATATTAAAGTTTACAGTGTCGGGAATAATACACTGGTATGGACAGAGGGTTGATTAACAGACAGAAAACAGTGGGAAGCTGTGACTTGGCTTTGAATGTTAATTTCAGCATCACTTTTAGTTTAACATTGTGGTCAAGAGGTCATTGCGATGGT
Organism: Hemitrygon akajei; assembly: GCF_048418815.1. Lineage (NCBI taxonomy): Eukaryota > Metazoa > Chordata > Chondrichthyes > Myliobatiformes > Dasyatidae > Hemitrygon > Hemitrygon akajei. The sequence goes on from NC_133131.1 coordinate 78,077,186, forward strand.
CAGCAATAGAGTGAAGGTGAAAAACTAAATGTGGGTGAATGAGACTCAAGAGACTGCAGATGCTGGAATCTGGAGCAGCACCCAGTCTACTGGTGGAGCTCAATGGGCTGAGCAGCATCTGTGAGACATATGGAATTGTTAACATTTTGGGTAGAAACCCAATGAACTCAAGGTGTTGGCAATTTCTTTCCTCCCACAGATGGTGCTTAAAGCACTGTATTCCTCCAACAGATTGATTATTTTTTTTCACTGAAACTGGAGTTATCTCACACAATATGCTCTTCAGAAACATAGATGCATTTTTGTTGTTCCTCACTAAGGTTCAGGTAAAAGAAATCCCCCTTCCCTTTCCTCTTAAGCAACCACGGAAAACTATGCTCCCGTCTTCCTTTTCCCTCTTTCAACAACTTATCTTACTCTACGTGGCCTCTGCTCATGGTGTAATCTTAGCTGACTAAATGTCCTTACACCTGGAAGTAATTAGATACTGGAACAGCGGTGAAGTTGAAACAAACTCTTATCGGCTTTTTCCTCGTGCTGTCCAACACCAAGTATGATCTGATGAGCAGCTGCAAAGCTAGACTGTCCAGAATTCCCTCTCCTGCCATCTGTTTTTTATCCTCTTCCTGACCTTCCAGCTTCTCATCCTCCTCCCCCACATCTGCTCACTTTGTAGCTCTAGTGAGCTCACAACATTGTGAGGTGGTTCAGTATTTGGTGGATGACCAAGAATTTCGAGACCGTTCTTTTAGATACTGCAAAGCTCCTCCAAAGAGACACAGACATTGAAATTATTATCTGTATTGGAAATAATCTGCTGTGGTGTTGGTCTTGAGATGCTGGAGGAACATTGTAAATGTAAACTAATACTTGCTTTCTCAAACAAAACAACTCATACTTCTTCCCTTTTGTGAGACAACTACACCTTGACAGGCAAGAAGCTAGTTTACAAAGAAGTAGAATTTTTCCTTCTCCCTAAACACTGTTGTATATATGCAGAAATCATGGCTATATGCCACAATTTTTAAGGTGATACTCTTCCTGTGATATGTAACCTATGAACAATACTGCGCAGAAGTCTTAGGCACATATATATAGCTCGGGTGCATGTGGCCCTTCTGTGGCGGTGCCCTCATTTTCGCCAGGAGCTGCGTTGTTAATGGACAGCTCTTATTGCTCAGCGATCTGCTTGTTGCCAAGGCTCCAGTATAAGTGGTACAGCTGATTGCCACAGGTTGAAGGCATCACATCTGCAGCCAGCTGGGCACCGAGAAAGGAAATCCAAAGGGAGAGTAAAGATTATCTTTACTTGTCACTTACAATGAAATGCATCATTTGTGTCAATGTCTAATGCAGTCTGAGGACGTGCTGGGGGCTGTCTGCAAGTGTCACCACGCTTCCAGCACCAACATAGCATGCCCTCCACTTACTAACCCGAACTCTAAAGTACATCCGTGCAATGTGGAGAAACCCACACGGACACGGGAGAACGTACAAACTCCTTTCTCACAGCAGCAGGAATTGAACCTCTAATCGTCTGATCACTGACGCTATAAACCCTTACACTAACCGCTATGCTACCATGCTGCTCCTCTACTTGGACCAGTTTTCCGAGCTGTAAGGAATCTGCAAGGAATAGATGGCACTCAGTACCGCAAGCAAAGATGTGATTCCCTGCTTGCTCATCTTGCCTATGCTATGCAAAGCAGCTGATGCAACTTCAGCTCCTTCCAAACACACACATCCTCCTCCATGCAAATCTGGGAAAAGCACTTGGGTATATTGGAAACACTTCCAGCTCCAGCCTGGAAGGAGCTTAATGTGTAAAAGAACCATGAATACTAAAGAACTAGTGCTTGCACTTCACTGAGAATGCAGGAGGTGATGCACTGACACTTGAGACTTCGGTGAAAACATGTCCCACTAAGGAAAGTGCTAATTCCGTTGAAAATAAATAACATTTTCTTATTTAAAATAATCAGGGTTGATCATCTGACGGTCTTTTGCACAAATGTAACATTTTTTCACATGTTTGTTTTTAATTTTATAAATTATATGACAGCCACAAAATCAGTTGTCCTCAGACAAGAGATTATCATTTCAGTTTGATAAAAAAGTGTGGAAAAATCATTTAAAATGTATAATATATATGCCAGATGAAAGTAGAGTGAAAAACCTCTTTAAAACTAAAAGCTGTGAATTTTCAACAATGTTTACTCTTATTTTGTGGTTCTTCAAAATGTGTCCCAATTTCTTGTCAACACCGTCAGATATTTATTAAAAAAAGCAATAAAATCAGGCAACCACATGTTCAACTATATTCTCGAGGACCCCCTTTCCACCCTCTGCATCTGCTAAATGCAACAAGGTCAAACAAGGCTCCTGTAAGTTTGCTATTTTTTCAATAATTTTTACAAATTTATTGATGACGTGTCAACACTTTCTCTTATGTATAGAAAGAATTATTTTGAATTATGACATAAATTTATTCACTTTAAGTAAAGGCCAGAGGCAGCTAGCAACAGAGGGAAAACAAGATAGCTCCTGCATACAACCCATGCATGTCATGTAAAGAGGTGTGTTTTTGTCACCACTGTCAGACGTCAACACCGTCAGGTTTTCTGTCCTGACGGTGGTGACACATAGTTTGATGGTGTTGACAAAAAACATCCAAATCGTCCCCAGTGGAAGCTTGAATATAATTTATGATCACAATAAATAGTAATATGGCTTGTAATGTTTCATTAACCTCTTTATTCATAATATACATAATTTCCCCTTTATTTCTTCCACACACAGGCTTACAATATTTCCTTACTATATGTATCCCCAATGAATAAAACCATAAATGAATTTAGTTGCACCATTTCATAATTATTTTATAAAATTTCACCAAATTAAACATAATTAAATTCATAGTAATTTTGCACAATTTCATAGTAATTCCATTAAATTCTGACCTTCCTTTTATGTATTTTAGGAAGTTCTGGCTAGGCAGCAGCTATCAGTGGAGGAGCAAAGGAGAAGAAACGGGGGATACCAAAAGAAGTGGAGAGAGAAAATATGTAGTGAGCCGGAGTTAAAGGAGGAATACCCGAGAAAGGAAAAACAAAGATGGAAGAAGGGAGTAGAGGGTGGGAAGACAAAAACTATCAGTGATTTGAATGAAAGGGAAAAGAAAGGTGATGCTCCATCAATAACTCACTCTGAGACGTAAAGACGAGGTATCGGCTTTTATTGACTGGAAGAAGGAACAAGCAGTGGTTGACCACCATACTACATCCTGGAGACAGAGAGGCCGGGCTCAGACCTCAATCGCCTTTATACAGGGGTCGGTGGGAGGAGCCACAGGAGCAGTCAGCAGGGGGCGTGTCCAGACAGGTGTATGTAGTTCACCACAAAAGGCGTGGAAATGTAGACAGCAAGAGTCAAGAGAGCGTAAGAGAAAGGGCCCAGAAACTCCCCCAGATAGTCCACTGGGTCAGACAATACGGGAGCCAGCTCGCAGTCGGCAGTCTATAGCAGAGGAATGGGAAAGACAGGAAACAAGAGCAAGGTTCTTGAGAGAGATGAAAGCTTTGAAAAATAAACTTTAAGAAATAATAAAAGATAGGAACAAACTGAAGAAGCGTTGGCATAATAAAAGATAGGAACAAACTGAAGAAGCGTTGGCGACGAGAGCAAACTAGAAATTAAAAAACACAAGAATCACCAAGAGAAAAAACCAGAGCAGATGCTACAGGGAAGCAAAATGTTCCATGAGATGGTTAGGAGAAGCCATTGCAGTACTCAGTTCTATCACATTGCTGAAGGTGACATGCAGACATATGATGCAGTCCTTTCTCAACCACTGAAACCTGTACCAGTAATGAGGAAAATCCATTGGGTCACACCTTACGGAAAGAGCATCCATTGCAGATCATTGTCATGCTTCTGCAGGGAGCCACAAGTGTGCCAGTGTTTCAGACCAACAACATTTCAGCTGACTGAAAATACATGTGCCAGGGTACAGGCTGAGGAGAATGACGGCCCTACCGCAATGGGAAAGAACAGAGGGCCTTTGGCAATGCTGGTGGAGGAAATGGAGCAGGAACCCCAGCATGGTTCTGACTGGACTACGACAGATATATCTGCTGGTGTCATTAATTGTGGAGATTGGCTTGCAGTCATTTATGACCAAAATTGGTGGTCAGCAAAGGCTGTCACTGTGGATGCTCATCAAGATGTTCAAGTGGAGTTTTTCCACCCTCATGGGCCCAACACACGCTTCCATCCAAAACCGGGTGGAAAGGATATGTGCTTCGTACCTGCTGAAGATATTCTGGTCAGACTGATGGAGCCATCATCACCGGGCCGTGCAAGCAGGACAAGGGAGATCTACCACCTGTCTGCTGAAGTCATGGACTTCATAGAGGAGGAGCATATTAATCGTCTACTTCCCGCTAAAGCTGACTGAACGTTTTCAAAGATTTTCAAGCCCAGAAATGGATGGAATTTTTTTAATGCTTAAACATTGCAGTTGTACTGTAGTTTTTATTTTGCTATTTACCATTGTTGTTAATGATTACAGAAGGATAAAATGTACATGACAAATTGTTAATTGTTGCACCAAATAGTTAAATAAAGTTGTTAAGCAGGGAAGCATTGACTTGAGTGGTGAAAAGGTTAGAATTGTTTGTTGTAATTAGGCCACTGCCACCAATGTCAGGTGTCAGTCACCACCGTCAGACCTCAGTCACCACCGTCAGGCCTCAGCCACCACCGTCAGGTCTCAGTCACCACCGTCAGGCCTCAGCCACCATCGTCAGATGAAGATTTCTTTGTTTTAAAATAATATGCTTACTATCTATTCCTCCAAAACAGTTGATTTATTAAAGTAATTCTCTTTAAAATTAAAAATGTCTCTTTTCATGTGCAAAATTGTTATTTTGTATATTTAATACTAATGATAAAAGTTGCATGATGTAAGAGTTTTTAAAGGAGTACATGTGAAATAGTGTAAAAAATGCAGAAAAGTGTATATTCAACATTTAACAGCATATATGTGTACCTATGGTGTAGACACAATGATGTAAAAGCTCTAAATCTATAAAAGACTAAATAAATAGGAATAATTAGCTTTTTATTGTGTCTGCATTGACAAAAACTAATTAATGACAGGAAAAACACATACTTTATGAAAAAAATTACAAAATCAGGAGGTTGCACCGAAATACTGCTTGATTGCTGAAACCTTGTTCTATAAACATAAGTTTAGATTTCTTAACATTTAAATTTTTTTCTTTTCAAAATTAAAACTTGCTTTATCCAAGTTCTCAAGAATCAGTGGATGGATCTCACAGACAATGCTCTTCAGAAGCACAGATAGTGTGTTGTCCTTCACTAGAGCTCAGGTGGAATAAAACGCACTTGGCACTTCTCTTTGATCACTATGTGAAGTTGCTCTCCCCTCTTCCCCCTCCATCTTTATACAGTTTATCCCACTTTACACACCCTCTGATCATTCTCCCATCACATTGCAATCCAAGATGTGTGACTACTAAAGCCTGGTTATTATAAAAATCTTAAATTCAAAGCAAATTCCACCAGCTCCAGCTGCACCACTTTCTATAGAACTCAAATGTGCTAAATGCTGATGTAACCAAAACATTACTCAAAAGAAAACCATCAGCAACTAAGCTCCAGGTAGCTGAAGATGTATTTAAATAGAACTGGTACAGTGTGGGATTGGGTGGCAGGATGGAGAATCATCTCTACCAAAGTGGGTGTAAGGTGCTCCTTCCCTGCACTAGTCTGCAGGTCACCCTTGGGCAAAGTGTAGTACCTGCTTAGCCCCCGGATCAAGGTATGTGAAGCCATGGGAGCAGGTGGTGGATGGTTGTATGAGCAACTGGTACATACCACAACACCTGGTTATGCGACCCCTGACGCCAGGCAGACAATCTCTGAAAAGTATTGATGATGGCTGGAGTCACTTGTTTTGTAAAGACACTGTCCAGAAGAAGGCAATGACAAACCACTTCTGTAGAAAAATTTGTCAGAACAATCATAGTAATGAGGAGACCATGATCGCCCATGTCATACAACAGAGCACATAATGATATCAGCGTGGGATAGATTGATCTTGCTGCTGGCTAAAAGTTCAGCAATCTTAACTTTACCATGCTGTGCATTAATTGTACTGTTGTCATTAAACTTCACAGTGTTGGTATTAAATCAGGATTCATGGTGTTTGATGTCATGGTTTACTTAAACTTTGCATATTTCCAGTAGGCATTGGCTTTAAATATTTCCAGGATTGTGTGTGTGTGTGTGTGTGTGTGTGTGTGTGTGTGTGTGTGTGTGTGTGTGTGTGTGTGTGTGTGTGTGTGTGTGTGTGTGTGTGTGTGTGTGTGTGTGTGTGTGTGTGTGTGTGTGTGTGTGTGTGTGGACAAGTTGCCTCCATAATGGAAGCTATTGGCATTTATTATTTATTTCTCCCAAACAGAGCTGAATGTTGTTGCAAATGCTTCTCTTTAACTCATCCTCACTGGAATTGTATCGGTTCAAAAGCAAAGGTTCAGGTATCCCTCTCATCAAATATTTTTTTTCCAAAGTTCTGTCAATTCACTGGGCTGATAAATTGCTGGGAGCAACTGCAGTCATTCAATGGAGGGTGCACAGATTAATGTTATTCACACAGCATTGTATGCAGCTGTTTCATATCCAGCCCAACAAGGACTATGCTTCATAAACACTTCATTATCTGTAAATGCTTTGAGAAACCCTAAGGTTGAAAAGGTGTGTCTTAATTCATGACCTTTCTGTCCCCCAAACAACTTTTCTTAAAAGTCCTTTATTTTCTCCTACTTCATTCCCTTATGTCTAACATCTTAATTGTTTTCATCATTTACGGTAATCTTTACTGCTTTCCTCCCTTTTCTTCTACCCACCCCTCACTTTCCCCAGGTTATCTGTAACTTACAACTTATTATTGACTATTTCGCTCTTCACAAGTGGTTCCAGTGTTTTCTGTTTTTTTGGGTTTTTTAAATATTTTTAATGGAGGGGCAGAGCATCACTGAACTGTCCGACACCGAAACAGGGTATTATGCCATGGCTTTTCAAGTGTTCATCTAAATACCTAAGACATGTGAAAATACTTGTCTCAGGCAATACGTTCCAGATTCCAACCACACTCTAGGTAGAAAATCCTTTCTCAGGACCTGTGTAAGTTCCTAGTCTTACCATTAACCTGTGCCCTCTGGCTATAGACACCTCTACCAAGGAGAAAGCTTCTTGCTACCTACCCTAATTATGCCCTTTAATAATACTGCATTTTTTAAGAAATTCTCTCCTCAGCCTTAATGACTCTGTGGTCTGTGGGCTGAGTTACCATGCCCCTCAGAATGGGAAATGCTCACTAGTAATGGTTGTCAGTGTGGGGGCGCCGATCTCAGGTGGGACTGTGGTGGTGTGCGTGTTTCCAGCAGTAACCGTTGAACCCCCTGTGCCCATTCCAGGGAGTTCTGTGTCGAGGCTTAGCATTTATTTGGGTCCAGAACAACCTTAGAATGCCACCTCTGTTTAACCCAGCATGTTCTTTGCTTTTTTTTGTTCCAGTTGTTTTTCTTTCTTGTAAAAATTGTGTACGATTTTAGTTTAATTTATATTTTCTGGGGAGTGTTGTGAATCTGATGCTACGTGTCTCTGATGCTGCGGCATGTATGTTTTTAATGCCCCTGTGTATAAGTGTACCTGGGCAATACAGTATGATAGTCACTCCACTTGGCCTTTGACTTTTCCTCTAGACGCATCTCCTAGAAACTCCCGTAAAATGCATTTAAGTAAAGAGCAATGCTGCTGCTTGGAAATACGTAAGCAACCAGGAGCATGAAATGGCCAGTTCTCACTGGCATCTGTAATCAGTGCTGAGGCACCCGATCTCAGGTGGGACTGTGGTCCAGAGGCTTGACAGACATGACAAAGGTGGGGTGCGAGTTTCCAGCTATAACTTCTGCCTGAGTTGTTGGACCTCTTGTCCCATTCCAGGGAGTTCTGTGTAGAGGCTTCGAGTTTCATTGAAATAAATTTTTATAAAAGGATATTTTATATGAAAGATGTGTTTAATATTGGGGTTCGTGTTCTGATATTTATTCTTCTGATTTAGGACACATCTGTGTTATTAACATGAGTTAATATTGGGATAGAAGCATCTGATAATTATCCTGTTGCTTATTGATACCAAATGACACTGAAAACAATAAAAGTTGTAAGCCTAGATGCAAATTTTTGGGCATTTGCATCGCACCCACTTCCAGGACTTCACTCCCACATGGTCCACCCACCGACCCACCCCTCCCCAACACTTCTCTCTGTTAAGGGGTTGTACCTACTCTAAAAGAGAAGCATAGAGTTAACTTCAGGATCAGAAGCAGGTTTAATATCACTGGCATAGGTGGTGAAATTTGTTGTTAGTTGCAGCAGTACGTTACAATACATACTAATAAAAACTAAATTACAGTAAAAATTATCAATATATATGTAAAATTAAATAAGTAGTGCAAAAAAAGAGGGGAAAAAGTGATGAGATAGTGTTCATGGGTTCATTATCCATTCAGAAATCTGATGGTGGAGGGGAAGAAGATATAGAACATAGAATAGTACAGCACATTACAGGCCCTTCGGCCCACAATGTTGTGCCGACCCTCAAAGCCTGCCTTCCAAATAACCCCCCACCTTAAATTCCTCCATATACCTGTCTAGTAATCTCTTAAACTTCACTAGTGTATCTGCCTTTACCACTGACTCAGGCAGTGCATTCCACGCACCAACCACTCTCTGAGTGAAAAACCTTCCTCTAATATCCCCCTTGAACTTTCCTCCCCTTACCTTAAAGCCATGTCCTCTTGTACTGAGCAGTGGTGCCCTGGGGAAGAGGCTCTGGCTGTCCACTCTGTCTATTCCTCTTAATGTTCTTGAATCATTGACTGTGTGCCTTCAGGCTTCTGTACCTCCTTCCTGATGGTAGCAATGAGAAGAGGGCATGTCCTGGGCATTGGGGTCCTCAATGATGGATGGCACTTTTATGAGGCATTGCTCCTTGCGGGTGCCCTCCACACTGGGGAGGCTAGTGCCCATGATGGAGCTGGCTGAGTTTACAACTCCCTGCAATGATTTTTTATCTTGTGAAGTGCCCCCCCCCCCCGCCTCCCGCCACCATACCAGACAGCGATGCAGCCCGACAATGCTCGCCATGGTACATCTGTAGAAATTTGCAAGTGTTACAAGTGACTGTATTGTTTAATATCAGAGCATCAAACATTGTTCACGGAAAAAAAAATATACCCTTCCACTGCGAGACTACACACATCATCTTTTGTTATTAAGCTGCAAGGAAACAGGAGAAATCATAGAATCTGAATTCCTGTATGTCAAATGGAGATGCTAACAATGGAGGGAGAAAGTTTGGCACTGACAGGGCAGAAGAATATCCGTGACATTCAGAAATTCAGAAATAATTGAAAGTTATCTCATCTATAAAACATTTTAAAAATAAGACAATTCAATCAACTTGAAAATAATTGCAAACATTTAGTTAAACCAATGTAAATGAGTTAAAATTTACCTCTGTCCCTCACACTCATTTGGATGGTGCATGCAGATGCTGATTCTCACCAGTTTAACTACCGCAGCGTAACGTAGAAGTAGATCACGGGTTTGGTGAGCGGGACAGAAGACACTGATTATGAATAACCATATTCATCATTTATTTAAAAACAGCAAAAGATTCAACCAAGCATCAAAGTCCCCCACTCCCCTCCCGCCCAGGTTACACCAACTACAAAACTAATGATTTCAACAACCAGATACTGGGTGAAAAGTGCACACGGGCCTTCTAAGTCTGGAGCATTCTTTCCCAACGGTTCCTCAGCACTGGTCGCGATCTCAGTATGAAGCGTGCCCTAGGAACAAAGGAAAGAGACCAAGCCTCCCGCATGTGTTACTCTTATACCCCTGAGGTGCCGGGAACAGGACACTGATGTTGTGGAACACACAACATCCTTCAAACTGGCTAATCAATGGAAGTGGCTTTCATCCGGCAGGTAAGCTACACCCCCTGCACCCACATAACATGCATGCTTTACTGGAGGATTTCCTGCTGGGAAATTGCAGTGAGAAAGCTCTTCTTTTTTACACCTCTATGAGTAAAGTCAAAAGTTATGGAATGAATTCCAGAAACTAGGAACAGGAGCAAGATATTTTAGTCCCTCCAGCCTGTTCTGCTATTCCATGTGATCAAGGTTCATCCATGAACTTGTTCCACCCCCATTCCTTCCCATGTTCCTCAATCTCTAGGTTAACAAAGACCTATCAGTCATATATGGAAGGTTAACGTTCCATTGTCATTGCCCTTTTTGAGAGTCAGTCTAAACTCCCCCGCCCACCCATTGTGTGGAGAAGTGTTGTGTCAGTCTAAACTCCCCCCACACACCCATTGTGTGGAGAAGTGTTGAGTCAGTCTAAACACCCCCCACACACCCATTGTGTGGAGAAGTGTTGAGTCAGTCTAAACTCCCCCACCCACCCATTGTGTGGAGAAGTGTTGTGTCAGTCTAAACTCCCCCCACACACCCATTGTGTGGAGAAGTGTTGAGTCAGTCTAAACTCCCCCCACACACCCATTGTGTGGAGAAGTGTTGTGTCAGTCTAAACTCCCCCACCCACCCATTGTGTGGAGAAGTGTTGTGTCAGTCTAAACTCCCCCACCCACCCATTGTGTGGAGAAGTGTTGTGTCAGTCTAAACTCCCCCACCCACCCATTGTGTGGAGAAGTGTTGTGTCAGTCTAAACTCCCCCCACACACCTATTGTGTGGAGAAGTGTTGAGTCAGTCTAAACTCCCCCCACCCACCCATTGTGTGGAGAAGTGTTGTGTCAGTCTAAACTCCCCCACCCACCCATTGTGTGGAGAAGTGTTGTGTCAGTCTAAACTCCCCCCACACACCCATTGTGTGAAGTGTTAAGGCCATAAGAGGATAAAAAATAGGAACAGAGTTAGTCCATTCAGCCCATCGACTCTGCTGTGCCATTCCATCATGGCTGATGCCGGATCCCACTCAACCCTACACACCTACCTTCTCACCATATCCTTTGATGCCCTAACCGATCAGGAAATGATCTGCCTTAAGTTTACCCATGGACCTGGCCTCCACCACAGCCTGTGACAGAGGATTCTACAGATTTACTACTCTGGCGAAAAAAATTTCCTCCTTACCTCTGATCTAAAGGGTTGCCCCTTAGTTTTGAGGCTATGCTCATTGGTTCTGGATACCTGCAACATGGGAAACATCCTCTCCACATCCACCCTGTCTAGTCGTTTCAATATTCGGTAGGTTTCAATGAGATTCCAAATTCCTGTGAGTACTGGCCCAAAGCTGCCAAACGTTCTCATATGTTAATACCCATTCATTCCCAGGATTATCCTCATGAACCTCCTCTGGACGCTCTCCAATGACAACACATCCTTTCTGAGATATGGGGCCCAAAACTGTAGACAATACTCCAAGTGCAGCCTGACTAGTGTCTTATAAAGGCTCAGCATTATCTCCTTGTTTTACATTCTATTCCCCTTGAAATAAATGCCAACAATGCATGTGCCTTCTTTACCACAGACTCAACCTGTAAATGAACCTTCTAGGAGTCATGCACAAAGTCTCCTAAGTCCCTCTGCAACTCTGAGGTTTGAACCTTCTCCCCATTTAGATAATAGTCTGCACTATTGTTCCTTTTACCAAAATGCATTATCATACATTTCCCAACACTGTATTCCATCTGCCACCTTTTTGCCCATTCTTCCAATTTCTCTAAGTCCTGCTGTAATTGCATTGCTTCCTCAGCACTACCTACCCTTCCACCTATCTTTGTATCATCCGCAAACTTTGCCACAAAGCCATCAATTGCATTATCCAAATCATGACAAACAATGTGAAAAGTAGCAGTCCCAATACTGACCCCTGAGGAACACCACTAGTCACTGGCAGCCAATCAGAAAAGGCCCCTTTTATTCCCACTCACTGCCTCCTGCCTGTCAACCATTCTGCTATCATGCCAGTATCTTTCCTGTAACACCACAGGATGTTACATTGTTAAACAGCCTCATGTGCGGCACCTTATCAAATGCCTTCTGAAAATCCGAGAACACTAACATTTCAGGCAAGATTTCCCTTCACAGAAACCATACTGACTTTGACTTATTTTATCATTAGTCTCCAAGGAACTTGAAACCTCATCCTTAATGATAGACTCCAACACTTTCCCGACCACTGAGGTTAGGTTAATCAACCTATAATTTCCTTTCTTTTGCCTTCCTCCCTTCTTAAAGAGTGGAGAGACATTTGCAGTCTTGTAGTCTTCTGGGACCATACCAGAATCAAGTGATTCTTGAAAGATCATGACCAATGCATTTGCTATCTCTGCAACAACCTTTCTCGGGGCTCTGGGATGTCGTACATCTGGTCCAGGTGATTTATCCACCTGAAGACCTTTGAGTTTCCCTAGCACTGTTTCCTTAGTAATAGCAATGGCACTCACTCCTGCTCCCAGACACTCACAGATATCAGGCATACTGCTCGTGCCTTCCAGAGTGAAGACAGATGTAAAGTACACATTCAGTTCATCTGCCATTTCTTTGTCCCCAATTACTACCTCACCAGCATCATTTTCCAGTGATCCAATATCAATTCTTACCTTCCTTTTACTTCTTATATAACTGTAAAAAACATTTGGTATCCTGCTTTATGTTATTGGCCAGTCTGCCCTCATATTTCATTTTTTCTCTTCTTATAGCTTTGTTAGTTGCCATTTGTTGAATTTTAAAAACTTCCCAATCATCCAACTTCCCACTCATTTTTGCTGCCTCATGTGCTCTTTCCTTGGCTTTTAGGCAATCCTTAACTTCCTTTGTCAGCCATGGTTTCCTACCCCTGCTATTTGAGAACTTCTTCCTCTGTTGGACATATCTACCTTGCGCCTTATGAACTATTCCCAGAAACATCAGCCATCTCTGCTCTGCCATCATCCCCACCAGTATCCTACTCCAATCCACCTGGGAAAGCTCATCTCTCATGCCCCTGTAATTCCCTTTATTCCACTGCAATGTGAGTTATGTTTCTCTCTCTTAAGTTACGTTTTAAATTCAATCATATTATGATCACTTCCTCCTACGAGTTCCTTTACATTAAGCTTGCTAATAAGATCTGGGTTATTACATCACACCCAGTCTAAGATAGCCTTTCCCTGGGTAGGTTCAAATACAAGCTGTTCTAAAAAGCCATTTTATAGGCATTCAATAAATTCCCTCTCTTGCGTATCAACACCAACCTGATTTTCCCAATCCCCTTGCATTTTTGAAGACCCTATTATAATTGTGTAATTGTCCCTATTACATGCCTTTTCCAGCTCCCTTTGCAATCTTAACCCCACATCTTGGCTACTATTTGGATGCCTATATATGATTCCCATAATGTCTTTTTAACCCTTGAAATTTCTTTACTCCACCCACAAAGATTCAACATTCTCTGACTCTATGTCACCTCTTTCTAAAGATGTAATTTCATCGCTTACCAACAGAGCCACACCACCGCCTATGCCTTCCTGCCCGTTCTTTCGATACAAAGTAAATCCTTTGATGTTAAGCTCCCAGCTATGGCCTTCTTTCAGCCACGACTCAGTGATGCCCACAATGTCATACTGACCAATCTCTAATTACACCACGAGTTGGTCCACTTTATTCTAAATGCTACACACATTTAAATACAGCACCTTCAGTCGTGCATTCTGTGCCCTTTTGAATTCTGCCTCTGTGGTGCAATTTAACTCTTTGCTCTGTCTGCATTTGTACTCAATCATTGAGTAATAGCTATTGCTATTACTAAGTCCTTCCTTACATTCATGTTACACCCATCATCTACTTGTAAACCTGTTGGCTCATGCTCAGCTCCATCATACTGGTTCCCATCCCCCTCCCATATTAGTTTAAACCACTCCCAACAGCTTTAGTAAATTACCTGCAAGAATAATGGTCCCCCTCAGGACCAAATGTTCTAATAGTCTAAATTCCCCCACCCTACCCATCGTGTGGAGAAATGTAGTGTCAGTCTAAACTCCCCCCACACACCCATTGTGTGGAGAAGTGTTGTGTCAGTCTAAACTCCCCCACCCACCCATTGTGTGGAGAAGTGTTGTGTCAGTCTAAACTCCCCCCACACCAAACGTTGTGCAGAGTGTTCTCTATTCCTCCACCTGAGAGGTCTGGCTCTCTTCCCTCGTCCTGCAGAACAACTGGTAGAAATTGTTCCCACTACCAACATTGTTAATTTTGCTTACTGTAAAACCTTCCCTCAAATCTCTCCAATTTGTCCCCTCTACCAACCTTGTTAATTTCCCTTCATGTGAAACTTTCACTCAAGTCTCTCCAAATTGTTCCTACTACCGACTTTGTTAATTCTCCTGAGTGTAAATCCTTTACTCAAATCTCCCCAGAGCCTATCAGAGTAATCCAGGTGTGGTCTATCTAGGTTTTGGGCGTCTATAGCTTCCCTTCTGTGCTCCATTATGCAACCCTTCTGATCTCATAGCCAGAGTTGTTAGTCATTTGGATTATTTTCTGTACTGGTCTGTTGCATTTTAACGATCTATATGCGTTTGCCATTGAATCTCTTCTGTGTTCTGTTTTTCAAGCTTTTCACTTTTCAACTTGTGGGAGGATCTCAAATGATAGGACAAGATTACAAGATTAAGAAGGACTGCCATTTAAAACTGAGATAACTAGGTACAATTTCTGGGAGAAAGTGGTGAATCACTGGGATTAACTAACCTGGAAAAGTGTGAACGAGTGACTGAAGGAAGTATTTTGGTGCAATTCCCACCTGTAGGGAGTTTGTACGTTCTCCCCATGACCACATGGATTTCCTCCGGGTGTGTCGGTTTCCCACCCACAATCCAAAGACATACCGGTTGGTAGGTTAATTGGTCATGGTAATTTGTCCTGTCATCAGGCTAGGATTAAATTGGGGGATTGATGGGTGGGGCAGCTCGAAGAGCCAGAAGGGCCTGTTCCAAGCTCTATCTCAATTAGAGCTTTGAAAGATTTGGGAACTAAGGAGGACAGAAAACTGGTGCAGAAGAAACAAGTCCTGGTCATATTGAACAGCAGGATGAGCCAAGTGGCCTACCTGTTCTCTTAGTAGGTTCTATTCACAGTTCAAAGTGCCTTCACTGGTCCAGGCTTTGAGTTTAAGAGTGAGGAAGTCATACTGTAGCTATACAAATCTTCGGTTAGACTTCACTTGGAGGAGGATATGAAGTTCTGGTCCCCCTCCCCCCAATACAGGAAGGATGCCGAGGCATTGGAGAGAGTGCAGAAGAGGCTTACCAGGGTGCTGCCTGGATTAGAGGACATGTGCTAAAAGGAGAATTTGGACAAACCTCTGAGGCTGAGTGGATGCCTGATCAAAGTTTATAAAATTACGAGATAGAATAGGGTCCAAGTCTCTTCCTGAGGATAAGGATGTTAAGGACTAAAGGACAGGCATTTAAGGTGAGGGGAATGCATCTTCGGGAGGCATGTGGGGCGAGATTTTTTTACATAGCGAGTTACTGGTGCCCAGAACAGGCTGACGATGGAGTGTGGAAACAGGTTCGATAGCTGTTAGACAGTCACATGAACATGCAGGGAAGGGAGGGAGAGATATATATATACACACACAGTACATATCCCTCCATACATATGTGCAAAAGAGATAAATTTTCATTCAGCTTCATGTTCGACATGTTTATTGTGGGCTGACGTGCCTGTTCCTCTGCAGTACAGTTCTTTGAAAGACTCTGCTGCTGGAAGGCTTTCTTGAAAAACACTAAGATTAGCTGATGGTAACCTTGGGGATGCCTTGTTTGCACAGAAAATATAGGAAACATGTAGAAAACCTGCTGATATTCTTTCAGAAAATACAACTTACTGTATTACGTTTTTTATTTCCTGCATCCCACAGCTTCAACTAACAAGATATTTCTTAGTGAGACACTACTTCTCTTCATTGCAGACTCTCCCACATGCCTTAAGCATTCTTCAAACCTACAAGCTGAAAAATACACATCTGCTGGCTCTGTGGATGTCTCTATTCGGCGACACCTCCTTTTTCTTATTAATTAGAACTTGTATAATTAATAGCTGCAACCAAACTTGTGCACCTCTAATTTGTCCAGACGTTTTCATTTCAATAGCAATTTATCACCAAGGCCTCCTGTTACCAACCTCCCACTGCTTCACAACTTCCACCGAAATGAGCTCAGAGAGATCTGGCTTTATGAAGGGACTACTGATCTTTCCTAACTGGTTGTGCCTTCTTGATCAGTATTTTCACACCATTCTTTTGAAAACTTGACTTCCTGTTTAGTGTTGTAATAGCTCTTTGTTAATTTGGCTCCACTGTCCTTTAAATCTTTCTCTAAATCCTCAGACTCCTCTTGAAGAAATTTTGGGATAGGAATTAGCCAATTGATCCTTCATTTCCCCCTTACTCATAGATCAACCCTGGTGCTCTCTCCTCTCCCCATTACTTTTCAGATATCATCTGTAACTAACATTCTTTTATTCCCATTTTAATTACCGCTTGGTAACTTACACATGATATTAATATGAGTTTTTGGAGCATTCCTTTGGTGGTCCAGAGATAAAAGTACTAGCCCTAGACCAGATACAAGGATTAGCAAAAATCTGATCCCTAATCTTTGCTGAGTTTGTTGAAGAGTGGCTTTTTGCTGAAGCTTTTGATCAGCCTTGACACTTAAGGTGTTAGTCTACAATCTATAGCATTTAACCTATACAATACTGATATGCAAAAGTAATTGAGAATTAATAGGAAATTGGCAAACAATTGTCAAGCTGCTCTTGGCTGAACCAAAGGCAGTGATGAATCAGCATTTAGGAGGGAGACTGAAGATCTTGCGGAATGGGGCCGCAACGGCAATCTCTCTCAATATCAGCAAAATCAACTACAGGAGGAAGGAGCCATACATCCATGAGCCAGTCCTCAGTAGCTTTAGATTCCTTGGCGTTGACATGTCTGACCAACACATAAGTGTCATCACAAAGAAGACAGGGCAGACTCTCTGCTTGCATAGATCCTGCATGTCACCAAAATCTCTGGCAAACCTCTATCCCCCCCATTGAGTACATTTACTTGAAATACCATCATAAAGAAAGCAGCATCTATCAGTAAAGACCCCTGCCCCCCACTCAGGCCATGCTCTCTTCTCACTACTATCAATGGGCAGGAGGTCCCACAGCACCAGGTTCAGCAACAGTTGTTACTCTACAACCATAAGGCTCCTGCGGATAACTTCATTCACTGCTACTCTGACCTACTGATACAAACTTACTTTCAAGGACTCTTTACAGCTCATGTTCTCAGTATTTTTATTTACACAGTTTGTTCTATTTTGCACATTGGTTGTTTGTTCATCTTTGTTTACGTATCATTTCCAAACACTTCGGTTTCTTTTTTCCTGTAGATCAGGGGTGTCAAACTCATTTTATGTCACGGGCCGGATTGAGCAAAATGCAGCTTCATGTGGGCCGGATCAGTCGGACGCGTGCGAACGTAGCTTTCGTTGCCTCCGTTTTTTCAGCCTGCTCTCATGTGTCTCAGTCTCTGCTATAACTACAAACTGTTTCACTTTACAAATTCCGTTTCTTATGAAGAAGACTGCCAAATAAACACTAAAAACCCTGAAAACCTGGTACCTGAATAAACTCAGCATTAGCCATATCATACGCCATAGGCGCTTCGATTACTGGGGCCAGCTTTAATAGTAATTAGATATTATCTCGCGGGCCAAAGATAATTCCACCGCGGGCCGGATTTGGCCCGCGGGCCTTGAGTTTGACATATATGCTGTAGATGTTTGGAAGAAAGGTGGTATATGGTAACATACAAATGCCTTGAAAATAAATTTAACTTTGAACTTCGAAGCATTTCACCAGCCACTCTTGATTATCTGATGGTTAGTTGGAGAATGACGCTCCGTTGCTGTGACTTTTATATATTATACTGTATATCAATGTATAAGTTCACAAGTACCAATAGTTTGTTTTCATCTGTAAGTACCAAAACAGTTGTTTCATTACAGCCACTGGAAGTAATAGCTTAATGTAATTGCATACCTCAGTGCTCAATCCATTGAATAGGCCTTGATCTAAAGGATATTACTTTTATTTGTCTTTTTCATCTATTCTTTCTATTCTTCCCTGCATTAACCTTCTCACGTTCGATGTGCAATCTCCCCTCAAAAGGTTCCAGCCCTCTAATACCTGTTATCAGTCCTACTCTCCCAGGGTTATATAATCCCTCAGCTTCTGGCTGTCTCTACAGAAGCCCTCACCAAGGTACTTGTCACTGCCTCTAGAAGGGGAGGAAGCCTACAAAGCCAGTTTGACTCTCATATATCATATATCTGTTGCATCACTGAAACTGTCCACTTCCAACTCGGTAACACCACCTGTCTCCACCTCCTCCTCGGGGTTATCTCCTACTGAAATCCTCACCCGTGCCTTGTTTAACGTGCAAATTTAAACCGCCTCATTAACTTATCTATCCTAATATTCTCTTAATGGCTTCGGACAGACGGGGCTCATCAGTCATGGTTGGCAGCTCACCTAGGAGAAGGAAAACTCTGATCTCAAACCTCCTCTGCCTTGTGGCTATACCCACTCATGAAGAAGGCTTCAGGAGTAAACCCCAAGGGAAAAGTCCAGAGCTGGGGTCCCTAAGGCAGTTCTACATTGAGTTCAACGCTGACTGGCACATCCTGAGACACTACTGGTGTCAAATCATATCAGTCTCTGCCATTCCTTTGGGTTCATCAGATGCATGGAGAGGGGGAGCCTGCTACATGGGCAACAGCTTGCCCTCCATATCGTACTATCCTGGCTTGCGTATCTAGATAGCTAAGATGCAACATCCATGGTCGACTCTGACCGACGGAGCAGATTCACAATTTTGTCTGACAATATTTGAGTGTACACTCAGTGGCCACTTTATTAGGTACACCTGTACACCTGCTTGTTACTGCAAAGATCTAATCAACCAATCATGTGGCAGCTAGTCTATGGATAAAAGCTTTGAGACACGGTCAAGAGATTTAGTTGTTGTTCAGGCCAAGCATGAGAATGGAGAAGAAATATGATCTAAGTAACTTTGACAATGGAACGATTCTTGATGCCAGACAGGGTGGTTTTAGTATCTCAGAAACCACCGACCTGGTGGGATTTTCACACACAACAGTCTGGAGTTTACAGAGAATGGTCCGAAAAACAAAAAAGAAGTCCAGTGAGCAGCAGTTCTGTGGGCGAAAACACCTTGTTAATGAGAGCGGTCAGAAGTAAATGGCTAGAATGGTTTAAGCTGACGGTAAGTGGACTACGTGTTGCAACAGTGGTGTGTAGAAGAGCATCTTCGAACACATTGAACCGTGAAGTGGAGCCGCAGGAGACCACAAGCATTCACTTAGTGGCCACCGTGTGTAAATTCAAGTGTTTATTGGCATCTTTCCAAGGGACACCTAGCAGTAGCAAGTGCACTGGCTGGAAGATTTATTGAAATCACTGATTGACTAATGTTATTTCTAGTTTCCAGGGTCCATTTAAGTCTCCTAGGAGCTAAAACTGGTCAGTTTGTTTACTTTTAAAAGACTATAGTTACTCGCTAATCCAGAACTACATGAAATCATTCACTACATTGATGGTTGGAAGCCAAGTTGCTGCCCCATTAGCTCTGCAGATGTGGATGACTGCATCACAGGGCTCTTGTATTTGAGATCAAAACGTGCTCCATTGATTTATGTACAGGCAAAAACAAACAGAAATGGGGCATTAGGCAATCTATTAATTATTCAAGTTCAAAGCACATGTATTATCAAAGTACATATATGTCACCATATACAACCCTGAGTTTCATCTTCTTATAGGCATACTCAATAAATCCAATAACCATAATAGAATCAATGAATGGAATGGGCCAACATTGTGCAAATTGTGTAAGTACAAAGAGGAAGAAAAAAAGAAATAATGATAATAAATAATAACTGTTGAGAACATGGGATGAAAAGTTCTTGAAAGTGAGTCCATAGGTGTGGGAACAGTTCAGTGATGAAGCCTATGAAGTTGAAAGAGGTTATCCCCTTTGGTTCAAGAGCCTGATGGTTGAGGGGTAATAACTCTTCTTGAACCTGGTGGTGTGAGTGCTGAGGCTCCTGTACCTTCTTCCTGCTGGCAGCAGCTTGCATAATATACAACCCAAACTGAAGGTTTAAACAAAGGAACTGATAGTATCTCCTACAGCCTGTCACTCGTTGACAGCACATGTATTAAACTGGTTCTGCCTTCCATTCTCTGCACAAACAGCAAACTGGCAGCTTGGTGACTGGAGACTGTGGAATGGTCCCTGGTTTATAAGGACTTTTAATCTCCAAAATAAAATTATCCTTTCGATAATTCTTCTTTTACTTTTTCAGCAATTCCTTGTGGTAGAGGATGATCTGTTGCCAATTCTGTGGTCATTTAGAGACTGATTATTATTTTTAATAATTTAATGTTATTAAATATAATCAGATACTTATCACCCCAAACGAAGAGGTTGGGACCTAGGAATTGAACTTTGTCACTTTGGTGTTCAGAATTTCCCTATTCACTTGATTCCACTTTGGTTTTGTGGGCTCTGTGTTAGCTGATGCAGCCAACATGGGAACTGCCTTCTCCCACAGGACATGAGGGTAATTTATGACCTGCTGTGCTCTTCCTGGGACTTGAGCTGGGCTTCCGTGTTCTCTCAACTCTCAGACACGAAGAACAGATTTAGGCCATTCAACCCATCAAGTCTACTATGCCATTTCATCATGGCTGATTTATTATCCCTCTCAACCCCACTTTCCTGCCTTCTCCATGTATCCCTTTATGCCCAGTCTAATCAAAAATCTATCAACCTCCACTTAAAATATATCCAATGACTTGGCCTCCACAGCAGACTGTGGCAATGAATTCCACAGATTCTCCACCATCTGGCTAAAGATATTCCTCCTCATCTCTGTTCCAAAGGGACATCCTTGTACTCTAAAGCTGTTCCCTCTGGTCTTAGACTCCCCATGATAGAAAACGTCCTCTCCACATCCAATCTATCTTTCAACATTTGAAAGGTTTAAATGAGATTCCCCCCCCCTCATTCTTCCAAACTTCAGCAAGTACAGGCTCAGAGCCATCAATTGTTCCTCATAAATTAACTCTTTCATTCCCAGAATAATCCTTGTGACCCTCCTTTGGACCCTCTCCAATGCCAGCACACCCTTGCTTAGATAAGGAGCCCAAAGCTATTCACAATACTCTGACCAATGTCTTATAAAGCCTTAGTATTAGACCTTGCCTTGTTATATTCCAATCCTCTCGAAATGAATGCTAACATTGCAATTATCTCACTCACCACCGACTCAGCCTGCAAATTAACCTTTAGGGAATCCTGCACAAGGACTCCCAGCTCCCTTCGCATTTCTGGTTTTTCTCCCCGTTTAGAAAATATTCCTTCTGCCAAAGTGAATGACCATGTACTTTTCTACACGATATTCTTTCTGCCACTTCTTTGCCAATTTTCCTCATCTGCCTAAGTCCTTCTGCAGCCTCGCTGTTTCCTCAGCATCTCCACCTATCTTCATATCATCAGCAACTTGGCCACAAAGCCAGCAATTCCAGCATTCAGATAATTGACATTTAAATTAAAAAGAAGCAGTTCCTTCACTAATCCCTGCGGGACACCTCTAGTCACCAGCAGCCAACCAGAAAAGGCTCCCTTTACTCCTACTCTTTGCTCTTGCCAGTCAGCCAATCTTCTATCCATGCTAGATTCTCCCCTGTAATACCATGGGTTCTTACCTCGCTCAACAACACCATCGCAAAAGGAGTGGAGTGGAAGACAGGCAAACAAGAAGTGCTTTGGTCAGTGATAAGAGTCTATTTGGATTGGATGTGTCAATCGATACATTTTTTTGTCATTTCACCATGGTCAACCTGATACATTGGTCATCTACAGAGTAAATACAGATATGGTAACAATGAGAAGAGGGCATGCTCTGGGTGATGGGGTACTATAGAAGTTTTTGAGTGGTTTAGTTGACAAACTAAATCTCTTCAAACTCCGACTGAAATATAGCCGCTGCCTTAACTTCTTTATAGTTGCATCGATATGTTGGGACCAGGTCAGATGCTCAGAGATCTTGACACCCAGGAACTTGAAACTGTCACTCTCTCCACTTCTGATCCCTCTATAAAGATTGGTTAGTGTTCCCTCATCTTGCCCTTCCTGAAATCTGCTATCAGCTCTTTCATCTTACTGACATTGAGTGCAAGGTTGTTGCTGCGACACCACACAACTAGCTGGTATATCTTGCTCCTGTACGCCCTCTCATCACCATCTGAGATTCTACCAACAATGGTTGTGTCATCAGCAGATTTACAGATGGTATTTGAGCTATGCCTGGCCACACAGTCATGGGTATAGAGAGAGTAGAGCAGTGGGCTAAGCACACACCCCTGTGGTGTGCCAGTGCTGATCGTCAGCGAGGAGAATATATAATCACCAATCCATACAGATAGTGGACTTCTGGTTAGGAAGTCGAGGATCCAATTACAGAGGAAGGTGCAGAGGCGCAGGTTCTGTAACATCAATCAGGATTGTAGGAATGATTATGTTAAATGCTGAGCTTTAGTCAATGAACAGAATCGTGATGTAGGTGTTTGTATTGTCCAGATGGTCTATGGCCACGTGAAGAGACAGTGAGATTGCATCTGCTGTTGACATTTTGTGGAAGTAGGCAAATTGCAATGGGTCCAGGTCCTTGCTGAGGCAGGAATTCAGTCTAGTCCTGACCAACCTCTCAAATAATTTCATCACCGGAGATGTGGGTGAACTGGATGGTAGTTATTAAGGCAGCCCACATTATTCTTCTTAGGCACTGGTATAATTGTTGCCTTTTTGAAGCAGGTGGGAACTTCCAGCCATAGCAATGAGAGGTTGAAGATACCCTTGAATACTCCCGCCAGCTGGTTGGCACAGGTTTTCAGAGCCTTACCAGGTACTCTGTTGGGGCCTTCTGTCTTGCAAGGGTTCACCCTCTTTATAGACAGCCTAACATCGGCCTCCAAGACAGAGATTGCTGGGTCACCAGGTACAGCAGGAATCTTCACAGCTGTAGTTGTATTTTCCCTTTCAAAGCAGGCACAGAAGGCATTGAGCTCATCTGGTAGTGAAACATCACTGCCATTCATGCTATTGGGTTTCACTTTGTAGGAAGCAAACCCTGCCTGAGTTGAGATGTATCTGATGTTGCCTCCAACCTCACTTGGAATTGTCTCTTTGCCCTTGATATAGCCCTCTGCACATCATACCTGGTAGGACTTCGATAGATTGAGAGAGTGGGCAAAGAAGTGGCAGATAGAATAGGGTGTAAGGAAGTGCCTGTTCATGCACATTGGAAAAAGGCATAGACTATTCTTTCGATGGGGAAAAAATTCAAAAATCAGAGGTGCAAAGGGACTTGGGAGTCATTGTGCAGGGTTCCCTTAAGGCTAATTTGCAGGATGAATCGGTGGTAAGGAAGGCAAATGATATTATTCATTTTGAGAGGACTAGAAAATAAAAGCAAGGATATAACGCTGAGAAGAATAATATCACTGGCATAGGTCAGGAAATTTGTTAACTTACTGGCAGCAGTACAATGCAATATATAATAACAAAACCCGTGAATTACAGTAGGAAGTATATATATATATATATATATATATATATATGTTACATTTTTAAAAAGTCATCTAAAAAATTAGTGAGGTAGTGTTCATGGGCCCAATGTCCATTCAGAAATCAGATGGCAGGGGGCAAGAAGCTGATCCTGAATCATTAAGTGTGTGTCTTCATGCTTCTGTACCTCCTCCCTGATGGCAGCAATGAGAGAGCATGGCCTGGCTGATGGAAGTCCTTAAGGATGGATGCTACCTTCTTGAGGCATCTGTCCTTGTACATGCCATGAATGCTGGAGAGTCTAGTGCCCATGACGGGGCTGACTGAGTTTACAACTTCTGCAGTTTAATTCAATCCTGTGCAGTGCCCCCCTCTCCATACCAGGCTTTATAAAGCATTGGTCATACCACACTTGGAGTATTGTGAGCAGTTTTGGGGGCCGTATCTGAGAAAAGATATGCTAGCATTGGAGAGGGCCCAAAGGAGAATGATCCTGGGATTTAAACAGCTAACATATGAGAAGCGTTTAATTGTTCCGGGCCTGTACTCACTGGGATTTAGAAGAATGAAGAGGGATCTCATTGAAACCTATCGAATATTGAAAGGCTCAAGAGAGTGGATGTGGAGAGGATGGTTCCAATAGTGGAGAAGCTTAGGACCGGAGGGTACAAACTCAGAATTGAGGGACATCCATTTAGAACAGAGATGAGGAGGAATTTCTTCAGCCAGATAGTGGTGAATCTGTGAAATTCATTGCCACAGACAGCTGTGCAGGACAAGTTATTGAGTATATTTAAGGTGGAGGTTGATGGGTTCTTGATTAGTCAGGGTATCAAAGGCTATGGGGAGAAGACAGGTGCGTGGAATGCACTGATAGCAAAGGTGGTAGAGGTGGATAAAATAGGGTCTTTAAGAGACTCTTAGATAGGTCCATGGAGCTTAGAAAAATAGAGGACTATGCAGTAGGGAATTTCTAGGCAGTTTCTAGAGTAGGTTACAATGGCCAGCCTGTAATGTGCTGTAGATTTCCATGTTTCTAGTAGGGTTGAGAGCGATCATGAATGAACCACAATGGAATGGCGGAGCCGACTCAGTGGGATGTATGGCCTAATTCTGCTCCTATATCTTGTGGTCTAAAAACGCCGGAAATCTGAAATCAGTCAATGGGGCAGCACCTGTGGAAGGAGGAATAGAGTTAATGTGGCAGCTACAGGAAGAAGCACTGTCGACGTTTCAGGCCAAGACCCTTCGTCAGGACTAACTGAAAGAAAAGATAGTAAGAGATTTGAAAGTGGGGGGGTGAAATCCAAAATGATAGGAGAAGACTGGAGGGGTAGGGTGAGGCTGGAAGGTGATTGGCAAAAGGGATACAGAGCTGGAGAAGGGAAAGGATCATGGGACAGGAGACCTAGGGAGAAAGAAAGGGGGAGGGGAGCACCAGAGGGAGATGGAGAACAGGCAAAGAGTGATTGTGAGAGGGGCAGAGAGAGGAAAAAAAGGAGGGGGGAATAAATATATTAGGGATGGAGTAAGAAGGGGAAGAGGGGCACTAACGGAAATTAGAGAAATCTATGTTCATGCCATCAGGTTGGAGGCTACCCAGACGGAATATAAGATGCTGTTCCTCCAACCTGAGTGTGGCTTCATCTTGACAGTAGAGGAGGCCATGGATAGACATATCAGAATGGGAATGGGAAGTGGAATTAAAATGTGTGGCCACTAGGAGATCCATTCCCATTCTTATATGTCTATCCATGGCCTCCTCTACTGTCAAGATGAAGCCACACTCAGGTTGGAGGAACAACACCTTATATACTGCCTGGATAGCTGATGCACCATCAATAACTCACTCTGAGGCATAAAGGCGAGATATCAGCTTTTATTGACTGGAAGAAGGAACAAGCAGTGGTTGACCACCATACTACATCCTGGAGACAGAGAGGCTGGGCTCAGACCTCCATCACCTTTATACAGGGGTCTGTGGGAGGAGCCACAGGAGCAGTCATCAGGGGGCGTGTCCAGACAGGTATATGTAGTTCACCACATTCACCCCCCCCCCTTTGTTTTAAAAAGAGTCCCCATGTGGCGAAGTTTCTTACAAGTATATTTACAGGTTAAGTCTATCAGGTGGTCGAATCAGTCGCTGCGATCTACGTAGCTCCGGCTGTGATCGCACAGATGCCGGTGGTGATTGCACAGGTGCCGGTGGTGATTGCACAGGTGCCGGTGGTGGTGATTGCACAGGTGCCGGTGGTGGTGATTGCACAGATGCCGGTGGTGATTGCACCGGAGACGGAGGTTGTGCTGGTTCTGGCCTAACTGGAGGTGTCAGCCCACTAGGCGTCAGTGATCCCTCACGCGTGAGCGAGGCGCCCGGAATATACGCGTACGAGACTCCTGCTATATGAGTGTCATGAGGGGTCAGTGTAGGGCTTGGTGTGCGCGGTGTCACCTCGGGTACAGGGTTCATAGTTACCGTGGAGTGTTCGGGGTAGTGGTCTGCTGCTCCTGCGGGCGCCAGGTCGCGGACGGAGACCGTGTCCTCCCGCCCATCAGGTAAGACCACGTAGGCATACTGGGGGTTCGCATGTAGAAGGTGAACCCTCTCGACCAGCGGGGAGTATTTATTACTCCTCACATGTTTCCGGAGCAGCACTGGCCCTGGGGACGTCAGCCAAACTGGTAGGGTGGTCCCAGTGACAGACTTCCTGGGAAAAGAGAATAGGCGTTCGTAAGGGGTGGCATTAGTGGATGTACACAACAGGGAGCGGATAGAGTGGAGTGCCTCAGGGAGGACCTCCTGCCATCGGGAGACCGGCAACCCTTTTGACTTAAGGGCTAAAAGTGTGGCCTTCCACACTGTGGCATTCTCCCTCTCCACCTGTCCATTTCCCCGGGGATTATAACTCGTGGTCCGACTAGTAGCAATGCCCCTAGCCAGCAGGTACCGGCGCAGCTCGTCACTCATAAAGGAGGACCCTCTATCACTGTGGATATAGCAGGGATATCCGAACAGAGTGAAGAGCTGGCGCAGGGCTTTTATGACGGACGTGGTAGTGGTGTTGGGGCAGGGAATGGCAAAGGGGAACCGTGAGTACTCGTCGATAATATTGAGAAAATAGACATTGCGGTTGGTGGAGGGAAGGCGGCCCTTAAAGTCAACACTCAGTCGCTCAAAAGGGTGGGTGGCCTTGACAAGTTGCGCCGTTTCAGGACGGTAGAAGTGCGGTTTGCACTCAGCACAGACTTGGCAGTCCCTGGTCATCGTGCTGATGTCCTCCAGGGAGTACGGCAGGTTCCGGACTTACACGAAATGATAAAATCGGGTGACCCCCGGATGGCAAAGATGTGCATGAAGGGCGTATAGCTGGTCGAGCTGTGCGCTAGCACGCGTTCCCCGGGATAGGGCATCAGGGGGCTCATTGAGTCTGCCAGGCCGGTACAGGATATCATAGTTGTAGGTGGAGAGTTCTATTCTCCACCGCAAAATTTTATCATTTTTGATTTTTCCCCGCTGTTTGTTGCTGAACATGAACGCAACCGAGCGCTGGTCGGTCAGCAAGGTGAACCTGTTGCCGGCGAGATAGTGCCTCCAGTGCCTAATAGCTTCCACTATGGCCTGGGCTTCTTTCTCCACCGCGGAGTGCCGAATTTCAGGGCCTTGAAGGATACGAGAAAAGAATGCTACTGGCCTGCCGTCCTGATTGAGGGTAGCAGCAAGCGCGAAATCGGAGGCGTCACTCTCTACTTGGAAGGGAATGGTCTCGTCCACCACATGCATCGTTGCTTTGGCAACGTCCCCTTTAATGCAGCTGAAGGCTGCGCAGGCCTCGGCAGAGA
Source organism: Hemitrygon akajei (assembly GCF_048418815.1). NCBI lineage: Eukaryota > Metazoa > Chordata > Chondrichthyes > Myliobatiformes > Dasyatidae > Hemitrygon > Hemitrygon akajei. The sequence continues at coordinate 78,104,844 of NC_133131.1, forward strand.
GGGGAAAAGTGGTGGACTTGACCAGGGGGCGGGCCTTGTCTGCGTAATGGGGGACCCATTGGGCGTAATAGGAAAAGAAGCCCAGACACTGTCTGAGGGCTTTGAGGGTGGTGGGAAGAGGGAGTTCTAACAGGGGGCGCATACAGTCGGGATCAGGGCCAATGACCCCGTTTTCCACGACATACCCAAGGATAGCGAGTCGGGTGGTTCCGAACACACACTTGTCCCTGTTATAAGTAAGGTTCAGAGCTTCGGCCACTTGGAAAAATCGTTGGAGGTTGGCGTCGTGATTCGACCAGTCGCGACCACAGATGGTGATGTTATCCAGATAGGGAAATGTGGCTTTCAGTTGGTACTGGTCCACCATCCGGTCCATTTCCCTCTGGAGGACAGAGACACCATTTGTGACACCAAATGGGACGCGCAGGAAGTGATAGAGCCTGCCGCCCGCCTCAAAGGCGGTGTAGGGGCGGTCCTCTGGGCGGATGGGGAGCTGGTGATAAGCGGATTTCAGATCTATTGTCGAGTACACCTTGTACTGAGCTATCTGGTTGACCATATCCGCGATGCGGGGTAGGGGGTACGCGTCAAGCTGCGTGAACCTATTGATGGTTTGACAATAGTCCACGACCATCCTATTTTTCTGCCCAGTCCGAACAACAACCACCTGGGACCGCCAAGGGCTTGTGCTTGGCTCGATGATCCCCTCCCCGAGCAGCCGCTGCACCTCCGACTGAATGAAGGCCCTGTCCCCCGCGCTGTACCTCCTGCTTTTAGTTGCCACAGGTTTACAGTCGGGGGTCAGGTTGGCGAACAGCGATGGGGGAGGGATCTTGAGGGTGGAGAGGCTGCAAGTGGTGTCAGTAGCGCAGCTGTCGGCATGGTGCTGGGTGGGACATGTGGTTCGGTGTGTGTGTGTGGTCAGTAGCGGGATATATGACGAAGTCCCACCAAACTGAGGATTCCTGACAGTGAGTGGTGGGAGGGGCCCGTCATATGCCATAGTCACACTTTCGAGGTGGCTCTGGAAGTCCAGCCCCAATAGCACAGACGCGCACAGTTGAGGCATGACCAGTAGCGCAAAGTTCCGATATTCTGTGCCCTGCACCACCAATGTCGCTACACAGCCCACCCGGATGTCTGTGGAATACGACCCAGAAGCCAAGGTGACCCTCTGACTTACCGGCCGTGTCACGAGTCCACAGCGTTGCACTGTGTCCGGGTGAATAAAACTCTCAGTGCTGCCCATGTCAAACAGGCAGCTAGTCCTGTGTCCCTCCACCAGGATGTCCATCATTGACCTTGCAAGCTGGTGTGGGGCACTTTGGTCGAGGGTTACGGTGGCCAGAGTTGAACTGCCGTCTTGGTGCCTGGTAAGCATCGGTGGGTCGGGGGCGGGGCATGTTGACGCCGACAAAGATGGCCGCCCACATCCGGGCATGCAAGATGGCAGCCCCCACATCTCACACGGGTAGGGGGCGGGGCATGGTGACGCCGACAAAGATGGCCGCCAACATCCGGGCATGCAAGATGGCAGCCCCCACGTCTCACACGCAGCGCTGCTCAACCCCGCTCGCGGTTTAGACTTACAGACCTTGGCGAAATGGCCCTTCTTCCCGCAGCTGGAGCAGGTCTCTTCTCGGGCCGGGCAGCGTTTTCGGGGGTGCTTTTCGAGTCTGCAGAAGTAACACAGCTCGGGCTTTCACCTGGCCGCTGCCGAGGTCGGGTTCGGGGAGTTCGTGGAAACGTGACTGGCAGCGGCGTTAACGAATTCGCTCGCGGGAACCGGTGGCGGCGGGATCTGAGGTGTCCACGGAACCGGCGGGGAATCGCGCGGCTGGACAGTGTCAGCGTTGTGCAGAGCAGCCTCCAGCGTGTTGGCCGTCTCGATCGCCGAGCGTAAGGTAAGATCGGCATTTTCCAGCAGCCGCTGGCGCATGTATACTGACTGAATTCCTGTCACAAAGGCGTCTCGTACTAGCAGCTCCGCATGCTGTTCCACTGTGAGTGTTTTGCAGTCACAAGCTCGGACGAGCGTCTGTAGAGCTCGGAGAAACTGGGCGCACGACTCTGCAGGCCGCTGTCGGCGCGTAGCTAAACGATGTCTTGCATAGACAGTGTTCACCGGACACAGGTACTGTCTTTTGAGGGCGTCCAGTGCCCCTTCGTAGGTCGGCAGGTCTCTGATAAATGAATAAACTTTTGGGGTGACTCTCGAGAGGAGAATTCTGTGCATAACAGCAGGTTCAGTTGCACTAACCTCCTCCAAGTATGATTGGAAGCATGCAAGCCAGAGTTCAAAGGCAAGAGCTGCTTCAGGGGCTTGGGGGTCCAAATCCAATCTTTCCAGACGTAAAATGGTTTCCATGTTTTAAAACTTCCAGTCAATAAAATTGATGCACCATCAATAACTCACTCTGAGACGTAAAGGCGAGATATCGGCTTTTATTGACTGGAAGAAGGAACAAGCTGTGAGTGACCACTATACTACATCCTGGAGACAGAGAGGCCGGGCTCAGACCTCCATCACCTTTATACAGGGGTCTGTGGGAGGAGCCACAGGAGCAGTCATCAGGGGGCGTGTCCAGACAGGTATATGTAGTTCACCACAGTAGCCTCCAACCTGATGGCATGAACACTGACTTCTCTAACTTCCGTTAATGCCCCTCCTCTCCTTCTTACCCCATCCCTGATTTATTTATTTCCCCCTTCCTTTTTTCTCTCTCTCTCTGCCCCCCTCACAATCACTCTTTGCCTGTTCTCCATCTCCCTCTGGTGCTCCCCTCCCCCTTTCTTTCTCCCTAGGCCTCCCATCCCATGATCCTTTCCCTTCTCCAGCTCTGTATCCCTTTTGCCAATCACCTTTCCAGCTCTTAGCTTCACCCCACCCTCTCCAGTCTTCTCCTATCATTTCACATTTCCTCCTCCCCCTCCTACTTTCAAATCTCTTACTATCTTTTCTTTCAGTTAGTCCTGACGAAGGGTCTCAGCCTGAAACTTCAACAGTGCTTCTTCCTATAGATGCTGCCCGGCCTGCTGCGTTCCACCAGCATTTTGTGTGTATTGCTTGAATTTCCAGCATCTGCAGATTTCCTTGTGATAGAGTTAATGTTTCAGGTTTGAGCCTCTTCAGCATCAGAATCAGAATCAGGTTTATTATCACCAGCATATGATATGAAATTTGTTAACTTCGTAGAAGCAGTTCAATGCAATACATTGCAAAAAACAGAAATACTATATATTAACAAAAAGGTGAGATAGTGTCCAAGGTTTCAATGTCCATTTAGGAATCGGATGGCAGAAGGGAAGAAGCTGAGCGTGTCCCATCAGGCTTCTGTACCTCCTACCTGATGGTAGCAGTGAGAAAAGGGCAAGCCCCGGGAGCTGGAGGTCCTTAATAATGGACGCTGCCTTTCTGAGACACTGCTCCTTGAAGATGTCCCAGGTACTTTTTAGTCTAGTACCCAAGATGGAGCCAACTAAACTTACAATTTTTTGCAGCTTCTTTCAGTCCTGTGCAGTAGGCACACCCTCCACCCCCCCCCCCCATACCAGACAGTGATGCAGCCTGTTAGAATGCTCTCTATGGTACACCTATAGAGTTTGCCTTTTGTTTTATGTACAACAATCAGGGAGTGTATGGAGGGATTAGGGTTAGAATATCTGTGAAATGTTAATGGAGGTCGGAAATATATACAGTCGGCCCTCTTTATCCACGGATTCCACATGCGCGGATTCAACCAACCGCGGATCGGGAAAACCCAGAAGTACTCTCTTCAGCACTCGTTGTTTGAGCATGTACAGACTATTTTTTCTTGTCATTATTCCCTAAACAGTATAACAACTATTTACATAGCATTTACATTATATTAGGTATTATAAGTAATCTAGAAATGACGTAAAAGTACATGCAGTCCCCGGGTTATGAACGAGTTCCGTTCCTGAGTCCGTCTTTTAGTCGGATTTGAAGTCAGAACAGGTACATCCGGTATTATTTAGCATCGGTTAGTCAAACGTTTTTCTTAGTGTATAGTACATATTTTACCTTTCTATGCATATAAAACACTTAAGAAACATATGTATTTCAATAATAAAACCACTGCGTTGCTTAGTAATAATTGTAGCTTTCATCAGGCCAGGGCCTTTCACATGCTCTATTAAAATTGTTCCAATCGTTGACCGACTGTAGCCTAACACTTTTCCAATGACCGATGGCGTTTCACCTCTTTCCGATCGCTTTATTACTTCCACCTTATTTTCAACCGTGATCATGATTATTTCCGTGAACAGAAACACTGCAGACTCAGAGCTGCACCACCAGGTCCAAATGTCCACCGCACTGAGCATGTTAAAAAAAAGTCCGGGGTTCCGTTGGGTCCTAAAGACCACCGCACTGAGACAGGTTAAATAAGGGACTTGAGCATCCGCGATTTTTGGTATCCGCGGGGGGTCTCGGAACCAATTCCCCGCAGATAAGGAGGGCCGACTGTACTGGGATCACCAACATACACGGGACATTGTGAGATACACATCTAATGCATGGAAATGGATTGAAGTGGATGACCTAGAGGGTCAGCATAAACGCAGTTGGCCAAAACACCCATTTCTGTGTTGTAGACCCCGATGACTCATTGACTATATACCTGGATTACAAATATACTCAAGGATCAGAAATATGTCCAAGATCAGGAGAATTTTCCAGGAGCTGGAATATATACTTGGATGTTGGTACATCAGGCACATACTCCTAGGCCATGTAGAATTTTGATAAGCCAGAAAACAGCAAAATTGAGCAGTCAAATGAATCACTGAGTAATGACCACCCCCGAAAAGACATTGCTGCTAATGCGCTCTGTGTGTGAATGATGTATGTGTCTAAATTTTAAATGAATCAGGAAAAACTCATTACGTTAAGTGAAGCCTACATTCTTCATATAACAAGCAGTTTTCATTTATCAAACGGCACAGTCCTTTTGTGCATTTACTGGAACTTCACTTTTAATTTGAAGGATTTGCATTTCTTCTGACCTGGATCCCCGGATAAAATGATTCTGCCACATTTTCTGACCATTCATTGGGTAAATGTATTAAAGCAGCACCAGTCAGGGAGACCGCAGCTTTGATCCTTGGCCCACAATCAGCTGGCTAGTTCTGGTCAGGGCTTTGGCACCACATTCAATGCGTTCTCGGAGGGTGGAAATCCTAGTCAGGATTTCAACCCCCATGGAGATGGTCCAGAGGAGGTACACCACAATAATCTCAGGAATGTAAGGGTGAACATATGAAGCATTTGATTATCTGGGCACGTATTCACTGAAGTTTAGAAGAATGAAGTGGATCTCATTGAAATTTATTGAATCGTGAAAAGCCCAGAGAGCAGATGTGGAGAGTGGGGCATAGGGATACAGACTCAGAATACAAGGATGTCCTTTTAGAACAGGGATGAGGAAGAATTTCTTCAGCCAGAGGGCGATGAATCTGTGGAGTTCACATTGCTGATGTGGAGGCCACATCACTGGGTATATATAAAGCGGAGGTTGATAGGTTTTTAATAAGTAAGGGTGCCAAAGGTTACAGGGAAAAGTCAGGAGAATGTGGTTGAGAGGGATAATAAATCAGCCATGATGGAATGACGGGGTAGACTCAATGCGTTGAATGGCCTAATTCTGCTCTTAAGGCCGTGCATTAAGAGAACACAGAAGCCCTGCTTAAGTTTCAGAAGGAGCATGACAACTCATAAATTACCCACATGTTGTCCTGTAGGAGGATACAGTTCCCATCTTGGCTTGATCAGCTACCTTAGAACCCATAATCAATTTGCCATAATGGCCTAATTCTGCTCCTATGCCTTATGGTCTCATGAACATGTGAACATAACCTGTTGCCTGAAAAGGAAAAAAAACTAACATTTATAAGCAATCTTAGGATGACCTAATCACTTTGTAACCTATGAAATGTTTTTGAAATGCTATAACTATTGTAAAGAAATCAAGCTGCTGATCATTTGCACATGGTGAGGTCCCATGAACAGCATCAGGTAAGAATCAGATAACTTGTTTCAGTTGAAAGATAATATTGACCATGATGTACCATCAATAACTCTCGGAGATGGGAGGTGAACGATAGGCTTTTATTAGTAGCAAAAGGGAGCATGGCATCTTGGAGACTGAGGGAGGAGCAGTGCCTCCAATCGCCTTTATACAGGAGGAGCCACAGGAGCAGTCAGCAGAGGGGCGTGTCCAGACAGGTATACATAGTTTACCACAGACCAGCACCTATAAAGCTCTTCTTCAAAGTACTGCCACAGGACCATTTGAATTCATCTGAGAACAGAGAGGTGCCACTTTCAGATTCAGAGGCTAGAACATTGGCGCTCAGTCTCAGTTAACTCATCATTGTCACCTATTGTGGTTACACGTCAGTCAACCCAGCTAGATGACGAAAGCTCATCTGGGGTAAAACCAGTTCTATCAATGGAGCTGCTCTTCTCCATCAGGAAGAAGGAAAAAGTGTCATGATGCACTCTCGGAGGACTGGACCCAGGTGCGGAGGAATGGCAGAATCCCCAGGGAGAGACAGAAACAAGAGATTAAATATCGGAATCAGAACCTCCGAGGAGTGACCCCACGAGGGAATTCATCCTCTCCGACACAGTGACCCCACTAAGGCACCGACCGAGAATCCTCTTTAAATAATCATAGACTGCAGGGAACATGTGCCAGCCACAATTAACTTGACAAGATTAAACTGAAAACACAAGAGCTTAACGACTCTAGTTAAGGCACTGATTAGCAAATACACGTGCTCAAAAATCCCAGAAGCTCAACACTACGGCAAGCCACGTGACAAAAAAATTGCAAAAACTGCCAATGTTTTGCCTAGTTGTCAGTTAATTCTTCCTTATAAACCTCCTCCCAAGCTCTAAGATGTGGAAACAACAGGTTGTTTTTCCAACTATGGTACTGGTCTTACAAAAGTAATTAGGAAACAAATCTATTCTGCTCCTTTCTCAGGGTTTAGCCCTATTATGTTAGTATTCCTTGTGTGGCCCAGGCATAGGTAACAAGTTGCTGTCTAGGCAATGAAAGTGGAAGGACATAAGGACACATTGCCTCCCTGTTAAGTTGAGCCAACATGTCCATAATAGCATTGGGAACAACTTTATAGAATAATGCAATGGATGAGATGTTTCATGATGAAATATTGCATCAATGTCCCACCCACCTTTATGTAGATATAAGGGAGTTAGTATCATTTTAGCAAAGAACGTTGGCGATAATTTGTGATTACAGCCAATACTTACCCTCCAAATACCTTCACATGAGGAGTGGCACGCCACACAATCTTTTGTTCCGCGCCATGAAAATGCCTAACGCTGGCCTCTCAGGCCTGAGTAAATGGCATCATCATGCCTTTACGAAAAAGGGACTATCCATTTTTTAAATCTTGTTGTGTTTGTGGAACTTGGTGAATGCAAATTACCTGCCTCGCTTCCTGTGTGAAAACACCAAACTCCAAATGTGACGTCTTGATGTCCCAAAAATTATGATATAAATACGAACCATTAAGTGGGGCAGGCTGCAGATGGGAGATAACGCAGCTGTAATCTGGTCATACAATGTATTGCTGGCAAGGTATCACAAGTGCTTCCACATTTCTAATCAAGTGAAATTCAAATCAATTACTTTAATTATAGTTAATTGCACATTAGTACTTGATGGATTAGTAATAGCAGGACCAAATTTACAACATGACAGTGACAAATTCAGCAATAAACACAAGTTTCTCTGAGCTCTATGGTCTGTGCATTTAAACATCAGCATCTGAGTGATCACCTTATAAAGCACATAGATCTACCAATTAGTGGTTTTAAAAATATAGTGTTACATATGGCTTGATTTTAACTATTTACAAGCCTACTTACACACTAACATAGTCTGTATTATTTTAGTTATATTCTCCTAAATTATAGCTGTAGAGACTTCCATGCCTGCTCAATGTTTATGCTGACCATCAGGTACTTATCTGCACTAATCCCATTTATCAACATTTGGTCAATAGCTTTCTATGCCTTGCTGATTCAGGTGCTTAATTTCAGACAGTAAACATTCTCAGTGCACTTGCCTCAACCACCTTCTCCAGTAGTGTCGTCTGGATCGCTACTAATCTCACCCGAAGCCCACGTCTTCTGTCATGATGAGACAGAGATACATAGCAATTGTGACCCTAGTTCTAGACAGCCATTGCTGCTATCTACCTTGCTGAGCTCCCTTAGAATTTTGTGAGTTTCAATGAACTTGGCTCAATGGATTAACAAATAACTATCTTAATTAATAGCCACAAAAGCCTGGAGTAATGTGGGAAGGGATAGGCCATCAAGGGAAAACTTAACTAGACAGGATGGGATGGAGGATTCAAACAAGGATGCAGGAAAATCAAGGGGGTAAATGTGACAGCGGACATAATGGGACCTTCCAGATGGTTAACAATGTCAGAAAGAACATTCTACTGTCAAGGAAGACTTCTGTCATTCACTGTAAACCTCTAGAGATCATTGGAGATCATTGATTCTTTAGTCAGTTCAAAGAAAGACTAAAGGCAAGAACAATAAATGTCAGGCAACAATAGATGAAACATCTATTGATTCGAGATGTAACAACAATAGAAAATACTTGTAGACAATGTCAGTAGGAAAGGAAACCAGACTAACATTCCACTTTGTTACTATTCATCAGATCTGGGAAAAGTTTTGGTATGTTCGCCAGCTGCTGTAACTAACCCCAGTATCAATAGGTGGTGGGGGAATCAGTGCAGAGTTGATGGGCGGGTGAGGGAGAAGAGGTGACAAGGAAAAGACTGGGAAATGAGAACTGGCAGAGAGTTGGTGGGCTAAATGGCCTTCTTGTGCGCTGCAGGAAAATAAGAGAAATATAAGAGAGATAAACATGGAAATAGAGGAAAGTCAGAAGGGAAGGCTTGTGAAAGGATGAAAAACCAAAGGAATTGAATGATAGAAGAGGGTGAGGATGCAGTGAGGGAGGTCAAGGGATCGGGAAAAAACAGAAACATTTGTCCAGAGGAGCAACAAATAAGAGAAGCAGAACTACCAAGAAAACGAGTAAGGGAAGTTGGTCTTCCATTTCTTTCCAGGATTCCCACATCTTGAGAATTGGATAGCTGTAGAGAGGTTCACTGCTTGATCCCCTTCCACTTTGTCTTTACAGCCAATACCAAGAGCCATTAATCCTTTCTTGTGTACCACATTCATTGTTTTTCCAATATCCCTCAATCTCAGGAGTTTTTCTTCCACCTTCGCAAAGCTAGCAGATTGGAAAATGCTGCCGTCTGGTTGGTGAATTAGGAAATGGCTTTTGCACTCATTGAGGATTGACCTCTTATGACCCCAGAACAACTTGAAGAGCTAGGCCTAAATTTTTCGTATTTTTTTCAGTGGAGCAGGATATTATTTTCTTGCCGTTATGAGCAAAATGAAATTGAATGCGCAAGCTTGTTATTTTGGTGTAATCATACTTGATCCATTCAATGTGTAGTCAGTCAAAAGATTGGACCTTGCGTTTAAGGCGGTGAAATGGTTTGATCCGTTTGATGAGGGATGTTGCAATCAGCATCAAACTGGCATACTCAGTCATTTGGCTGAAGCAAGGCTAAGCTGTTAAGACACCTGGGAATCAATTAGAATTAGTTCTCTGCAGCTCATTGAGGTTCAAAAATAGGTCTGTGATTAGATCTGAGCCCCTGAATCTCATCAAATTCAAACCAAATGAAAGAGAATGCCTGCATCTAATTCATCATCTGTCAACGAATGGTAATTCACTCTGTGTTCTGATCTGAATCGCAGTGCTTGAGATCAGAAATTATTGTGGAAGCTTTTGATGCTTTAAATTGTATAATAACCAACAAAGGTGCTCCATATAAGAACAATCACATTTTTTATCTTTGTATTCTGACTGGTGCTGTTGGGCATTTAACAAAATTTATATGGGGTTATGTGAGGCATGGATAAGATAGATAGTAGGAATCTTATCTTCCCCCAGCAGTAGGTGTCCAAAAGCAGAGGTGAGCAGTAAAGGGTTTAGGTGGGATCTGAGGAAGAGGTTAAAGGTGCTTGGAAACTGAATGTGCTGCCTGAGGCGATGCTGGAGGCAGATACTGTCACAATATTTAAGAAATAGCCAGACACCCACTTGAAGCATGAAAGCAGAAAATGCCACAGACCAAAGTTCAAAGTAATTTTATTATCTAAGTACATAAATATATCACTGTATACAGCCCTGAGATTTATTTTCTTGTGGGCATAATCAATAAATCTAAGGAACAATAGCCATAACAGAATCAATGAAAAACCACCTAACTAGGGCTTACATCCCATGTGCAGAAGACAGCAAAATGTGCAAACACAAACAGAAATAAGTAATAATAATAAATAAGCAATAAATATTGAGAACATCAGATGAAGAGACCTTGAAGGTGAGCCCGAGGGTTGTGAGAACACTTCAACGATGAGGCAAGTGAAATTGAGTGAAGTTATTCCCTTCGGTTCAAGAGTCTGATGATTGAGGAGCAACAATTCTTCCTGAAGCTGGTGGTGGGAGTCCTGAGGCTCCTGATGGCAGCAGCAAGAAGAGAACATGTCCTGTGTGGTGGGGATCCACTTTCCAGTGACTGTGTTTCTTACAGATATGTTCAGTGGTTGGAAGGGCTTTACCTGTGATGGACTGGTGTCATAGATGAGATTAGTATACTGGGGTACTTGATGGTTGATGGATATGTTGGACCAAAGTACCTGTTTACATGTCAAATGACTCTATAACTCTTTGCTTCAACCCTTCAGAGGGTGAACCGCCATTGCATACTAGGTTCCTCGAGAGCAAATACAACAATGTAAGAAATACGAGCGGGAATCATGCATCTGCCCATTCAGCCTAGTCCAGCATTCATAAGATCTCGTTTGATCCGGCCATGAACTCAGCTTCACCTACCTACCCTTTCCCCATAACCCTTAATTCTGCTGCTATGCAAAAATTTATCTACCCATGTCTGAAATATAATTGATGAGGTAGCCTGTACTGCCTTCCCGTGCAGAGAACTCCACAGCTTCACTACCTTCTGGGTGATGCACCATCAATAACTCACACTGAGACTTAGGAAGCGAGTTATCGGCTTTTATTGACTGGAAGAATAAACAGCACTACATCCTGGGGAAAATGAGGGGGAGCAGCAGCCCACAGTCGCCTTTATACAGGGGTCTGTGGGAGGAGCCACAGGAGCAGTCAGCAGGGGTCTGTGGGAGGAGCCACAGGAGCAGTCAGCAGGGGTCTGAGGGAGGAGCCACAGGAGCAGTCAGCAGGGGTCTGTGGGAGGAGCCACAGGAGCAGTCAGCGGGGGTCTGTGGGAGGAGCCACAGGAGCAGTCAGACAGGTATATCTAGTTCACCACACTGGGAAAGGAAGTTTCTTCTCATCTCCATACTAAATCTACTCCCCCACCCCCCAATCTTCAGACTATGTCCCCTAGATCTAGTTTGACTTACCAGTGGGAAGAACTTTCCTGTCTCTATCTTATCTATCCCTTTCATTATTTTATATATTTTTATTAGATCCTGAATCTTTCTGAGGTCCAGCAAGTATTGTCCCAGGTGACTCAATCTCTTCTCATAGGCCAACCACCTCATCTCCAGAATCAACCTGAAGAAACTCCTCTGCACTGTATCCAAAGCTGCCAATCTTTCTTCAGGCAAAGTGACCAGAGTTGGATGTAATACTCTCGGTGCAGCCTCACCTGTCCTCTGTACAGTTGCAGCATAACCTTCCTGCTCTGAAATTCAACCTTCTAATACTGAAGGCCAACATTCCATTTGCCTTTGTGATAACCTATTGCACCTGCAAAGCACCCTTTGTGATTCAAGTCCCTAAAAACAACTGCATGCTGCAGTCTTTCACTATTTAAATAATAATCTGATCTTCAATTTTCCCTTCCAAAGTGGGTGACCTCACATTTACCATGGGGTGGTAGATAAGGACAAGAAGAACCTATTAAATCCGATTCCCATTCCCATTCCAACATGTCAGTCCAAGGCCTTCTCTTGTGCCACAATGAGGTCAGCATCAGGGTAGGGGAGCAACACTTTTATTCCACCTGGGTAGCCTCCAACCTGATAGTATGAATATCGATTTCTCCATCTGGTTAAAAAAAAATTCCTTCCCCCTCCCCTCTTCTTCTAATCCCCACTCTGGCCTCCTACCCCATCTGCCTATCATCTCCCTTGAACCCCTGCTCCTTCCCTTTTACCTATTGTCCATTCTCCTCTCCTATCAGATTCCTTCCTCTGCAGCCCTTACAGTGTTACAGTAGCATTGCAAGGGCACGGAGTTACATATTAGAAGAATAGAAATAATAAAAGTAAGTTACCACAACAGTTTAACCAGGGAGTGGGCGGTGGGGGAGTCATCACTTTCCCAGCTATTGGTTGACTCATTCTAGAGCCTAAAGGCCGAGGGTAAGAATAACGTCATATAGCACTCTTTGGAGCAGTGCAGTTGTCTTAGTGTATTACTAAAAGTGCTCTGTTCAGCCAGACTGGCATGCAGGAGGGTGAGAAACATTGTCCAGAATTGACAGGATTTTCTGTAGGGTCCTTTGTTCTACCACAGCCTCCAGTGTGTCCAGTTTAACTCTGAGTGGGACCAAGGTATCCTTCCACAGGAATCGTTGATAGTTAAAATCAGGTACACTAGAGTAAAAATGTTTTCTGGAACTGAGGAATCTCAATGTTGTCTTGTCTCCTTCTCTAAGGAAGGATACACTTGTAATGAAGGGAGTGCAGTGATGGTTCACCAGACTGATTTGTCTGAGGAATGGTATGTATATTTTCTGGAATTCAGAAGACCACATTGAAACAGATAAAATTCTTTGGAACGATTGAAAAGATGCAGGCTTTGTCTTTCTCTTCAGTTTGGGGGGGGGAGTCAAGAACCGATGGATCACGGTCCCAAAGTAAGTGGTTGAGAAGGGAGTTCTTCACCCAGGGAATAGTGGGTGTTTGGAATCCTCTACCCAAGAGATTTAGTGGCTGAGTATATTCAGAAGAGAATGGTAGATCTTTGGGATCAATAGGGAGTGCAGGAAGTGGCACTGAGGTAACGTGTGAGACACTGGATCAGTGAATGACAGAGCATATCTAGTGATTCACCTCTGCTTCTGTCTCTTATGTACTGAATCTGGTGGAAATCTACAATTGCTGTAATCCCTGATTGCTCTCTTTAATGACCTCTGCCCTGGTGTGTGTGTGTGTGTGTGTGTGTGTGTGTGTGTGTGTGTGTGTGTGTGTGTGTGTGTGTGTGTGTGTGTGTGTGTGTGTGTGTGTGTGTGTGTGTATGTATGTGTGTGTGTGTGTGTGTGTGTGTGTGTGTGTGTGAGTGAGTGTGTGTGTGTGTGTGTGTGTGTGTGAGTGTGTGTGTGTGTGTATGTATGTGTGTGTGTGTGTGTGTGTGTGTGTGTGTGTCTGTGTGTGTGTGTGTGTGTGGGGGGGGGGGGCTGGGAATTGGCATCATGTACAGTTGCAATGACCCCTGAAGCCATGTGGTCTTTATGTCATTAATTACCCTGCTTCTCATAGAAGGAATCATCATATTGGATGAGGACCAAAGAGCTCGAGTTGGGAGTGGACCCACTGCTGAGTGTGGTGCCATCGACACCTGAAGGGGAGGAATGGTCTTGGTTTCCCTTGAGACTGGAGAAAATTTGCCTGTTAATAAATGCTTATGCAGCTTAAGGTAAAAATTAAAAGAACAAAGATAAAAGCATGAGATGGAGGAGGAAAGCTAACTTTCAGAGGAGAGGAAGTTAAAGAGTAGGAAAATATTTCTGCACATGTAAAACAATGGGAGAGAACATAGAACAATCATCTATAGAATTTATTGTGCCAAAACAGGAACTAACTAGTCAACAATGCAAATCTCAAAACTGAAACCAATGGAGAAAGGTCATTAAGGGTCTAAATCACAAAAGAGGGGATGATGAAAGGGAAAAAAAGCAATTAGGAAGCAAAACTGAAAATATGAAAATAAATGTTAGTTTTCTTCAGACTATGAATAACAAAATAATGTTGTGGTGGATCTTGGTGAGGCTGATTCACAAGAAAAAGCAAGAATTAAGACCAGGGGCTAACAAAGTGCACATGACTTCAGAATGCATCAATAAAAATAATATATCTTTTATGACAGAAAATTGAGAAATATTAAGTAAGTGTGAGGATAAATTTCCTTGTCCAGAGACTGGTTAGAGTGCAGAAGCTGTGACATCACAGAATGGCTGTGGTGGATAGTGCAGATGGACCTACAGGAACTATGGGAAAGAAATGGAGTAGAAGGCTGTTGCTGAAGTCGGTAGAGGGGTGATGGGTGAAAGAACATATGGAAGAAAACTCGCTGACATCTAGCTATTGACCCTAGGACTCGCTCATATAACTTTTGGCCTCGATCTCAGGTCTCACTGGTCATAGCTTTGACCTCCGAGCCTCGATTTCCAGCCTAGCGTGGGCCTCCATCTCTCATGACTCCCACTGAATGGGTTTCTGACCAGGACTCTCTGACTTAGGGATTACCTAGCACCTGCCAACCTGACCTCTGGAATTGCTGACCTTCAACTACAGACTACTCCAACCTGGACTCTGAACACTAGCTCCTGCCCCAGGCTTCTCATTCTCCGCCATTCCTGTCCTTAAACCCCAACCTGATCCCTAACTCCACACACTGGCCATAAAGCCATCCCTATTAACCTAAAAATGACTGTCTGAGTTGCGACCTCTATGGACATTCCAGCTTGGCGCCACCTTGACCAGAAGATGGTGTCAGTCTCTTCCAGTTAAGCCATGAAGCCACTGGCTATTGTAACTTGTCCACTCACTTTCAGTTAAGGAAAATTGTTGTCTAAACGAGATTCTGCAGATGCTGGAAATCTTGAGCAATGCACACAAAGTGTGAGAGGAACTCAGCAAGTTAGGTAGCATTTATGGAGGGAGATGGACAGTTGACATTTCAGGCCAAAACCCTTCACCCATCATGGTCAAGAATAACTAACTTAACATAGACTCTAGACTGAAGTGGGTTCCATTGACAGATACTCCCAGAGTCAGTGGATTGCTCACTCAATCCAGATAGTAATGGCATCGATAGTCTGCTGATCCTGACAACATGGGTTGTTTCTCAGCATAATTTTCTGTGGACTGTGGCATTCTGAGCATTTCTTAGCCAAAACTATAATCTTTAAACATTTTAAAATCCTGAACAGCTTGTCACTTCCTTCCCTACAACATATTACCTGGAGAGTCCTCCAAGGATCTATGCTTCCCTCCTCCCATTTCTCATCTATAGGTTGACCTTTGGTAATGTTATCTGAAAATGTTTGCTGTCAACAGTCAGTTCTACCTCCTCTCCCCCACCTCTCACACCTTCTTTCTAGGCCATTTGTTCAGCTGACTGTCAGATGTGCATCAGTAGAAAAACAGGGCTATTTCCCATCTAGGCACTTGTAATCATCATTTTCACAAAAGCATTCCACAGCCACTGTGTCATTCCCTCTCACAGGGTCCATCCCACAGCCACTGTGTCCATTCCTCTCTCACTGTGTCCATTCCCCTCACTGTGACCACCTCTCTCACTGTGACCATCTCTCTCACTGTGTCCATTCCTCTCTCACTGTGTCCATTCCCCTCACTGTGACCACCTCTCTCACTGTGACCATCTCTCTCACTGTGTCCATTCCTCTCTCACTGTGTCCATCACTCTCACTGTGACCATCTCTCTCACTGTGACCATCTCTCTCACTGTGTCCATCTCTCTCACTGTGACCATCACTCTCACTGTGACCATCTCTCTCACTGTGTCCATCTCTCTCACTGGGTCCATCCCACAGCCACTGGGTTCATCTCTCTCTGTAGGTGAAAAGACCCTGAGGGGAGTTATATACAGGCCTCCAAATAGTAGCCAGGATGTGGGGTGTAAATTACAACGGGAGATAGAAAAGGGACATTAGAAATGGCAATGTTGCAACAGTCATGAGGGATTTCAATATGAGGTAGATTGGGAAAATCAGATTGGTGCTGGATCCCAAGAGAAGGATTTATAAAATCCCTATCAGCAAAGCTTGTGCTTGAGCCCACTAGTGAAAAGACAATTCTAGATTGGATGTTGTGTAGTGAAACAAATTTGATTAGAGAGCTTAAGGTAAGTGAACTCTTAGGAGGCATTGATCATTACATGATAGAATTCACCCTGCAGTTTTTGAGGGAGAAGCTAAAACTGGATGTATAGGTATTACAATTGAAAGAAGGCATGAGAGAGGAATTGGCTAAAGTTGATTGGAAAGAGGCACTAGGAGTGATGATAGTAGAGCAGTAGTGGCTGGGGTTTCTGGGAGCAATGCGGAAGATTTATCCCAAAAGTGACAAAATATTCTAAAAGGAGGTTGAGGCAATCATAGCTAACAAGGGCATTCAAAGACGCATAAAAGTAAAAGAGAGGGCATACAATATTGTAAAATTTGGTGGGAAGCTAAAGGCTTTGGAAGCTTTTAAGAACCAACAGAAAACAAAAATATCAATAATGAGAGAAAATTTGAAATATCAAGGTAAGCTAGGCAATAGTATAAAAGAAGATACCAAAAGTTTTTCAGATATATAAAGAGAAAAAGAGAGGCAGGAATGGACATTGGACCACTAGAAAATGAGGTATTAACAGGAGACAAAGAAATGGCAGACAAACCGAATGTATTTTTCACCATTCTGCACTATGGAAGACACAAGCAGTATGTCAGAAATTCAGGAGTGTTGGGGTAGAAGTGAGTGTACTGCCAAGGAGAAGGTGCTTAGGATGAAAGTAGATAAGTCACGTGGACCAGAAGGAGTACAAACACAAGAGATCCTGCAGGTGCTGGAAATCCAGAGCAACACAAACAACATGCTGGTGGAACTCAGCAGGTCAGGCAGCTTCAATGGAACTGAATAAACAGTCTATGTTTCAAGCTGAGACACTGAGTCTTGGCCTAAAATGTCAACTGTTTATTCATTTCCATAGACCCTGCCTGACCTGCTGAGGCCCTCCAGCATTTTCTGTGTGTTGCTCCAGATGAACTGCAATCCAGGATTCTTAAAGTGGAAGCTGAAGAGATTGTAGAGGCATTAGTAGTGATCTTTCAAGCATCACTAGTTTCCAGACAGGTTCCGGAGGGCTAGAAAATTGCAAATGTTACTCCTCTCTTTAAGAAGGGAGGGAGGGAAAAGACAGGAAATTATAAGCCAACTTCACTGGTTGGTAAGATGATAGAGTCCATTATTAAGGATGCGGTTTCAGGGTACTTTGAGGTACATGGTAAAAATAGGCTGGTCAGCATGGTTTCCTTCAGGTGAAATCTTGCCTGACAAATCTGTTGGAATCCTTTGAGGAAATAACAGTCAGGATAGACAAAGGAGAGTCAGTGGATGTTGTTTATTTTGATTTTCTGAAGGTCTTTGACAAGGTGCCACAGATGAGACAAGATAAGAGTCCATGGTATAACAGGAAAGATAGTAACATGGATAGAAAATTGGCTGACTGGCAGGAGACAAAGAATGGGAGGAAAGTGGGCCTTTACTGGTTGGCTGCCAGTGACTAATGGTGTTCCACAGGGGTCAGTGTTGGGACCACATCTTTATACGTTACATGTCAATGATTTGGATGACGGAATTGATGGTTTTGTGGATGATACAAAGTTAGGTGGACAGGATGATAGAGCTGAGGACACTTGGAGTCTGTAGAAGTACTTGGATAGACTAGGAGAATGGACAATAAGAAGTGGCAGATGGATTACCATGTAGGGAGGTGAATGGTCATGTGCATTGGTAGAAGGAATAAAGGGGTAGCATGTTTATGAAACGGAGCAAATTCAGAAATTGGAGGTGCAAAGGGACTGAAACATTAATTTGTAGGCTGAGTTGGTGTTGGTTTGTTATGTGCAAAAGTCATATGCCGGAGGTGATTATGATCTTTCCGTGACCATGCTTGTTCTTGGCAGATTTTCCTACAGAAATGGTTTGCCATTGCCTTCTTCTGAGCAGTGTCTTTACAAGACTGGTGACCCCAGCCATTATCAAGACTCTTTAGAGATTGTCTGCCTGGCGTCAGTGGTGACCAGGACTTGTGATATGCACCAGCTGCTCTTACGGCCATCCCCATCTGTTTCCATAGCTGCATTTGACCTTGATTGGTGGGGGGAGAGGTGCGCTAAGCAGGTGCTACGCATCGCCCAAGGGTGACCTGCAGGCTAGTGGCGACAAGGAGCGCCTTACACCTCCTTTGATAGAGACGTATCTCCACCTCGCCATCGGTGTAAGGAAGTCAAAGGCATTCATTTTGAGTGGATTAGAATATATAGGCGAGGATGTAATGTTGAGGGTTTATAAGGCATTGATCAGACCACATTTAGAGTATCATGAGTAGTTTTGGCTCCCTATCAAAAAAAGTTAAGCTAGCATTGAGAGGGTGCAAAGAAAGTTTATGAGCATTATCCTGGGAGTGAAAGGGTTAAGGTATGAGGAGCATGTGATGACTCTGGGCCTGTATTCACTGGAGTTTAGAAGATTGAGGATGATCTTTTTTAAACATACCAAATATTGAAAATGCCTTGATAGAGTGGACATAGAGAGGATGTTTTTAGTACTGGGGGAGTCGAGGATCAGAAGGCACAGCTTCAAAATAGCTGCAGAACATCCCTTCAGAACAGAGGTGAGGATGAATTTCTTCAGACCAAAGGTGGTGAATCTGTAACATTCATTGCCACGGATGGCAAAGGAGACCAAGTATTTGGATGCAGTATATTTAAAACAGAGGTTGATAATTTCTAGATTAATCAGGGCATCAAAGCATGTGGGGATAAGGCTGGAGAATGGGATTGAAAGGGATAATAAATCAGCCATGATTGAATGGTAGAGCAGACTCAATGGGCTGAATGGCCTAATTCTGCTCCTATGTCTTTTTATTGATAGATTCCTGTAAGTCCCAGTTCATTTTGCTGTACCCGCTCCCCTTTCCATTTGACCGTGATAAAGCTACTTTTATTTCTCAGTTCAGTGTACTTGCAATGAAGGATGACAACAATGAAAGAGTGAATGCTTAATGTGTGCGTTTGACACTGAACTTTGTGAGCGGTGGGTTTTTAATAAGAGGTTGTGCTTGTATTGCATTCAAACTGTGTGTCTCTTTAATGTCTCCTGCTGTTTCTTTGCTGGGAACACGCTGAGTGCCCAGGACATCTTTCACCCAGCCTTGGCACTAATGGCAATAGTTTGCAAATTGGCTCTTGATCACTGAGGGGAGTCGATTCAGGCAATTTAATGTCATGCTCTTATTCACAGTAGGAGAGCCCTGTCCACTCACGTTTTCTAAGGTTGCCATGGGGAATCTGCAGCCTTAAAAGAGAAGTTAGATGATAAGGCCACTGCCGCACTCCCATCTCATCAGGTCCAAAATTTCTTTTCCTGTGCTAGTTTTTTCACCCTGCATCTCCTCAAAGCATTGCTCTTGCTGAGATTCAGTTCCTGATGGCTGCCAGCCGACCTCCATGGAACACAGAGGTCAGGTGAAGTACAGTGGGCCCGACCAGCTTAACTTCGTAGATCAGCCCCTCCCACACACATTTCACCCTCACTCACTGATTACACACCAACATACACCTTCAACAGGCAACTTGAAGAGGAGAGACCTCTTTTTACCCTATTCCCAGGTGAGGGACACTGAAGCCTACATTGGCAGGAATTAAGTAACAGCAGGCTGAGCATTAGAGTTAGGTTGTCTGACCTACCTGGTGACCAGGAGAGCTTTAAGAAAGATCATAGGGGCACAAATTTCACAGGGACAAGTCATGAAGTCTTTTGATCTGTTTGTTGTCCGCCTGTGACATTGGCTCAGTTTTTCTATCTCCATTAGCACAGCCTCACCTGCCAGGCAAGTCCCTACAGCCTTACATTCTGCAACAAGTTACCCTCCCTTACATTATTGTTCTAACTGCCACCATTAATCCATCAACCACCATTGATCACCTTGACAACCATGGCCTCACCCTTTCAAGAATATTTCCATCTGTCACTTCTTTGTCCATTCTCCTAATCTGTCCAAGTCTTCCTGCAGACCCTGCTTCCTGAGCACTATTCCACCCCCAACATTTCTGAAACTTAAAGCTGTCTTGCTATTCTCCGTTTCCCATGTCTGGTGAAGGATCTTTGGCATGCAGTGCTAACTCTGTTTCTCTTCCCGCAGATGCTGCCTGATCTGTTGAGCATTTCCAGCGTTTCTTGCGCCATTCATCACATTTACATGTAGTGTCACCTCAAGAAAGCAGTAAGTATCATCAAAGATCCCCGTCATCCAGGCCATGCCCTCTTCTTGCTACTACCATTGGGCAAGAGGTACAGAAGCCTTAGGTCCCACACCACCTGGCTCAGGAACAGTGATTACTCTACAACCTTCAGGCTCTGGAAACAATGTAGGTTACATTAATCAGCACTACCCTGAACTGATTCTACAACGTACAGGCTCACTTTCAAGGATTTTTACAGCTCACATTCTCAGTGTTATTTTTATTGGCACAGTTTGTCGTTTTGTACATTGGTTGTTTATCAGTCTTTGTTAGCGGATGCTGTTGAATTGGACTTTCAAAAGACACATGTAAGGCTGCAAAAACAAGGTAAGAGCCCATTGTACTACAGGAAATATACTAGTCTGGAGAGAAGATTGGCTGACTAACAGAAGGCAAAGAGTGGGAGTAAAGTTGGCCTTTGCTGTTGGCTAGGTGACTAGCGATGTTACACAGGAATTGGTGTTGGTGCGGCCACTTCTCACCTTAATGGTCTGGATTGTGGCCAAGTTTGCAAGATAGATGGAGGGACAGGTACAGGGTCTGCAGGAAGACTTGGACAGATTAGGAGAATGGACAAAGAAGTGACAGAAGATAGCTTATATAAATAGATTGTATGTCCATAAAGTGACACTAGGCTGTACATAAGGTGACTGACAAGAAATAATAAAGTAGTGATGGACTTAATGAGTGGAGGTTTTGATCGGCTTTACTGCTTGGGAAAAGTAACTGTTTTTGAGTCTGGTGGTCCTGACATGGATGCTACACAGCTCCTTCCTTGCTGGGAGTGGGACAAACAATCCATGAACAGGCTGGTTGGGATCCTTCATGACCCTTTTCCAGCACCTTCTATAGATGGTGGGTAGGGTAGTGCCAGTGATACGTTGGGCAGTTTTATCTGCCTGTTGTAGAACCCTCCTGTCTGCTGCAGTAGTCTGATTTCGTACCAAGCGGCGATGCAGCTGTCAGGATGCTCTCTATTACACATCTGTAGAATGCGTGAATATGAATGTATAAAGTCCAGCTTTCTTCATCCTCCTCAGAAAGCAGAGGTGCTGAGCTTTCCTGACTCTGTACGATGTGTTCTGGGACCATGAGATGTGTGATGTGGACTCCATGGAGTTCGAAATTGCTTGCAGTTTCCACTGCTGTGCAGCTGATGTAAAGGGGGATGTGCGTGATGCAAGTTCTCCTGAAGTCAATACCAACTCCTTTGTCTTGTTGACGTTAAAGAAGAGGTTATTTTCCTGGCACTAGACCTCGAGCTCTTGCACCTCCTCTCTGTGGGCTGTCTCATCGTTGTCAGTGAAGAGCCCCACCACTGTCGTGTCGACAGTGAACTTGACAATGTGATTACAGTAATGTGTTTGGTCACGTGTGAGCAGTGTACAGCAGTTCACTCAGCACACAGCCCTGGGGAGCATCCGTGTTGAGGGTGATGGGGAGGGATGAGTGGTTGTGCATCCTAACTCTCCGAGGTCTGTTGTTTAGCAGGTCTAGCAACCAGTTACACAGTGGTGTGCACAATCAAGGAATATGAGTTTGTTCAGCAGAGTCCATAGGACAATAGTCTTGGATGCTGAACTGAAATCGAAAAGCAGCATTCTAACGTAAGTGTCCTTGTTTTCAGGGCCACGTGCATAACAAATGCCTTGGTATCCTTCATAGAGTGGCTCTGGCAGTAAGCATGTTGGTGAGTGTCCAATGTGGCAGGAATGGAGTTTTGTTATGTGCTGTTACCAGCCGTTCAAGCACTTCATGATGATTGGCATCGGTGCCAGCAGGTGGTAGCTGTTTAATTCATGATGATTGGCATCAGTGCCACTGGGTGGTCGTCTTTTAGTTTACAATTCTCAAGGAAGGGCCAAGCTCAGCCCATCAGTAAGTTTTAGACTTGGGAATAAATGTGGATCCACCTATTCCACAATAGTTTCATGGGCCGGGAAAATAGACCGAAAGAGAGGGAAGAGAAGTCATAACGTGGATCTAGTGAATATAGCTGCTGCAAGGACATAGAGGATGGACTTTGTGTGCCAGCAACCAGGGCACCTAGCAAAGAGCTGCCAGGACAGGCATAGAAGAGTAAAGACAATGGTTTGTTACAGCTATGGCTTCTTAGGCTGTAGTCGTAAGGAGGAAAGAAGGCGTGACATTCAAACACCAAGACAGGAAGAAACCACAGCGGAACCTTCTCTACCTACATTTATCATTAACCAGATTATAGGATTAATAAAACAGCATCCAAGGCAGACAACAGCTATCGGCAGCCCCCATTGCCAGTACCCCTGGATGTACACAAGAGCTTTAGTAGGAGGACTGCAATGTGATATGTTAGTGACTTGGGAGTTTCAATATCTTTTCTTTTCAAATCTTTTTATTATCATTCAAAAATAACACAGGTACATTGAAGTAACAACACTTACAATGCCTCAAAAAAGAAATTATCTAAAAGACTGAAAATTTTTGTGAACAACAAAACCCTACTAAGCAAGAAAAGTGAGAAAAAAGAAGAAACCCATTGAGGGCACAACCCCGGAGCCATGCGTCATATAGAAAGCTTCTAAAAATAAACATCAAGCTGCCAACAAGAAAGAAAGATATATCAAAAAAAATTTTACACTTAGATCGTGGAGGAAATCTATCAGTTAATTGAAATGATAATAACGAGCAAATGAGCCCCACCTCTTCTCAAAATCAAATAAGGTTTCAAATGTTTGACTTCTAATTTTCTCCAAGCTAAGACACAGCATCACTTGAGAGAACCATTGTGACAAAGTAGGAGCTGATATATCCTTCCATTTCAGCAAGATGGCCCTCCTAGCTATCAATGTAACAAACGCAATAACATGTTGGCCAGACACAGAAATACCATAGATATTTTGAGGAATTATTCCAAAAAGCACAGTCAATTTATTAGGTTGTAAGTTGATTCTGAGTGCTTTAGAAATTGTCGAAAAGACTGACTTCCAAAACTGTTTTAATATAGAACATGAGCAGAACTTATGTGTCAGTGTAGCTATCTCAGCTTTACATCTATCACAATATTTGTCAACATTGGGAAATACTTTAGAAAATCTTTCCTTCATCAAATGGTAACAATGTACAATTTTAAATTGAATCAGTGAATGACTAGTACAGATCGAAGAAGAGTTAACCAGCTTCAGAATCCACGTTCAATCCTCCCTTATAAAAGTCAAATTGAGTTCCTTCTCCCAATCCTGTTTAATCTTAAGTAAAGGACACTTATCCTATAATAATAATAAATTATAAATTCTTCCAATAGAACCTTTCATCGAAGGGTTCATATTCATAATAGTATCTAACAAATTAGCCTCCAATATGTAAGGAAAATTACTTAAATATTTTTGTAAAAAAATGTCTAACTTGAAGGTATTGTAAAAAATGTGAATATGAGAGAGAATATTTATTGACTAATTGTTCAAAAGACATTAATCTGCCTTCTTTAAAGAAATCCAAAAAAGTATTAATACCTTTATTTTTCCAAAGCAAAAAAAATGGATTACTCCAGGAAGGTTTTAAAAAAGTAATTACAATAAATTATACTACAAAGTTTAAATTCTTTAAGATTAAAAAAATTGCGGAACAGGAGCCAAATTTGTAAAGAGTGCTTAACCACAGGATATAGGTTTAAATTAGCAACTTTAGCTAATTGTATAGGTAGAGCAACTCCTAATAACGAAGTTAAATAAAACCGTTTCACAGCTCTCAGTTCCAGATCTACTCAAATTAGCCAATCATTCCTATCACCCCAATATAACCAAAAGGACATTATTCGCAAATTAACAGCCTGATAATACATTCTTAGATTAGGCAAAGCAAGACCTCCATCTTTTTTCAACTTTTGTAAATGACATTTACCAATTCTTGGTCTTTTATTATCCCAAATAAAAGATAAAATAATAGAATCAATCCAATCAAAAAACTTATTAGTCAAAAAAACAGGAATATTCTGAAATAATATAAACATTTTGGTAAAATCATCATGTTAACTACATGAATATGACCAACAAGTGAAAATATAAGTGGGCTCCATCTACTAAATGAATACTTCATAGAGTCCTCTAAAGGAGGAAAATCAGCTTTATAAAGATCCTTATTTTTTTTAGTAATTATGACATCTAAATATCTAAAAGAATCCATAACTTTATAAGGAATATTATCATATATAGAGACAGATTCATTTAAAGGAAGTAATTCACTTTTACTAAAATTTATTTTATATCCTGAAAAATCTCCAAATTTGTCAACTAATTTTGGCAAAGCAGGAATAGATTCTTCAGGCTTATATATATATACCAATAAATTATCAGCATAAAGAGAGATCTTGTGTATGGTCACATTCACAAAAATTCCATGAATATTTTTGGCTTCACGAAGAGCAATAGCAAGGGGTTCTAATATTAAGTTAAATAACAAGGGACTCAATGGACAACCTTGTCTTGTCCCCCGCGATAGCTGAAAAAAAGGAGACCTACAGTTATTAGTGACAACAGTAGCAATAGGAGCTTTATATATCATTTTAATCTAATTATTAAAATTAATACCAAAAGCAAATTTTTCTAAAACATTAAATAAATATTTCCATTCGACTCGATCAAATGCTTTTTCAGCATCCAAAGATACAACACATTGTGGAGTTTTAGAAGAGGGTGAATATATAATGTTAAATAGTCTCCGAACATTTGAAAAAGAATAACGACCCTTTATAAAGCCTGTTTGAGCTTTAAAAATGATTTTACCCAAAACACTCTCCAATCGATTGGCCATTATCTTTGAGAGAATCTTAGCATCAACATTCAATAATGAAGTAGGTCTGTATGAGGCACAACCAGTAGGATCTTTATCCTTTTTGAGAATTAAAGAAATAGAAGCCTCATAAAAAGTAGAGGATAAAACACTTTTCATAAAAGGATCTTTAAACATCTCCGACATATATGGAGAAAACAATTTTCCAAATTTTTGATAAA
Source organism: Hemitrygon akajei (assembly GCF_048418815.1). Lineage (NCBI taxonomy): Eukaryota > Metazoa > Chordata > Chondrichthyes > Myliobatiformes > Dasyatidae > Hemitrygon > Hemitrygon akajei. The sequence goes on from NC_133131.1 coordinate 78,130,238, forward strand.
ATTCTACAGGATAACCATTAAGTCCCAGGGCCTTACCAGATTGCATTGAAAAAATAGCTTTTTGAATTTTGGATCCAGTAATTTGGGCATCAAGAGTTTTTTGATCCTCAGTAGAAATTTTAGGAAAATCAATCTTTTGTAAAAAAAAGCATTCATTTCCGAAGAATCTACTGGACATTGAGATTTATAAAGCTTAGTATAAAAACCTTGAAAAATCTTATTAATTTCTTCATATTCCCGAGCCAGGGTACCATCCTTTCTACGAATTTTCAAAATCTGCCTTTTGGCTCCAGCCGATTTTAATTGAGATACAAGTAGTTTATTATTTTTATCTCCAAACATATAAAATTGGCTCTTTAACTTAAGTAGATAACCTTCAATTGGATGAGTTAATAATAGGTTATATTGTGATTGAAGTTCCACCCTTTTTTTAAATGTCAATATTAGGGCAAGTCACATAGATATTATCTAAATCTTTAATTTGTTTTGAAATTTTATCTAATTCTACTTTAGTCTGTTTTTTAAGTTTAGCTGAATAAGAAATAATCTGACCATGTAAAAATGCTTTAAATGTATCCCATATAATTAATTTGGACATACCTGCTATATCAATGAAAAGAAAAATTCTTTTATCTGGCTTTCAATAAAACTGACAAAATCAGAGTTTTGCAATAAAGTCTGAGTCATACACCATGGTGGATGGGCAAAAATGACATCATCAAATTCAAAGGACAAACTCAAAGGCACATGATCAGATAGAGCAATAGCGTCATATTCACAGTTTTTAACATTAGGCAAAAGGCAGGGATCAATTATAATATAATCAATCCTCAAATATTTTTATAGACATGCAAAAAAAAGAAATATTTTCTGTTATCAGGGTGCAAATGCCTCCATAATTCGATCAACCCAAAATTGGTCAAAAAGGAGTTAATAACTGACGCAGAATGATTTGGAAGTCGCTGATTAGTTGAGCTCTTGTCAATCATAGGATTTAAACAACAGTTAAAATCCCCACCCATTATCAACATATATTCATTTAAATCTGGCAATAAAGCAAGTACTTTTTTTAAAAAAAGGATCATCTAAATTAGGACCATACAAATTGACCAAAGCAACCTTTCTATTACAAATCACTCCTTTAACAATTAAAAATCTACCATTAGAATCTTGTTCGATATCCTCTTGAGTAAATATATTAGATTTAATAACGATAGACACGCCCATAGTTTTGCTCTGAGAAGTAGCATGGAGCTATAGTCCATTCCACCATCCAAAAAACCTGATATGCATCTCCTGAGCAAAAATTATGTCAGGTTGGAATCGATTAATAATTTTAAAAGTCTTTTTTCATTTAATAGGATGATTCCAACCACGTACATTCCAACTTATTACATTAATCTGTTTAACTGCCATACTATAATTTTATTCTAATTTACTTTATACATGCACAGAACACATACCAATATGAGATTATCAAAAATGGCAGTGATGAGGAATACAACCATATAGAAAACACGCATGCTCCAGAACCGCCCAATGGGAAAGAACTCTTAACTCTAAACCCACCTACCCTTCCAAAAGCCCAGGAAATGGGCAAGCTAACTAAGATAGAATACAAAGTCATGGGCCACTCTGTCGGTCTCGTCCCTCCCTCCCTCCAGCCAGCACACAAAAAAATAAAATGACCTTGCAAGAAAGACAGTAACGTCTCAACAAAGGAGAGTGTTTACATTCCATCATATATTAAACAAAAAAAGAACCAAAATATTATAATCTCTCAGAGAGAAAACCCAGCGCCATCTTAAGTTTAGCTTTACATCTCTAAGAAAACTTTAAATTCGGTTATAGGATGCTATAATAAAACAGATAAAAAAGGTTAATAGCATATTTAACCAAACTAAATTTACAAAAATATTAATTAGTAATATCATAAGTAACTAAACCCTCCCGGATATATACATATATATAAAAAGAAACCCTATTAGTAGGAAAAAAGCTACCAATTAGTAAGTTAAGAAACAACAACAAAAAATATCAAACCAAATATTAGGTAAAAGGAACGAATCCATTTATCCTCTTTTCTCAGTCAAATATCTAATTAGCCATTTAAACAGTCAAATTTGAACTGTAAATCTTCTTTCCAAAAAAAAATCCAATAGGATGCAATAATGAGCAGATTTTCTTATCTTCTTTTATTAATCTCTCAATGAAATATCCAAATGGCCTTCATATATCTTCATACATCTTCTTTTTGAAATGTGAGTAATATACAGATAATCAAACAGCTTTTCAGATAGTTCATTCGGTAGTAGCATCAGTGACAGTGACAGGTATAACCTGAACAAAATCCAGTGTGGCTTTTGGGTCGAAGAAAATGTATGGAGAAGTTAGGAGGACAAACTTTCACTCTTGTCGGGTAACTCAAAGAGGGAAATAATTTCTTATCATATGCTTGTTTCATTACCAAAGCAAATATTGATCTTTGTTCCATTACTTCTTCCGCATAATCTTTATAAAAATGGAGCTCAGACTCGTTGAATCTGAAAACTCTCTGTTTTCTTGCCTGTCGCATTGTTTGATCATTAATTTTAAAGTAATGAAAACAAACCAGAATAGATCTTGGTCCGCTTGAGTCTTTAAATTTTGAAGTAAACGCTCTATGTGCTCTTTCAATAGCAGGCGGCTGTGATAAAATAGTCGGAAATAAAGTATGGAAGAGCTTACCAAAGTAAACGTTAAGTCTCCATTTTCAGCTCCTTCTTGCAATCCAACAATTCGCATATTGTTTCGGCAAGACCTAGCTTCCAGGTCTATAATCTTATTTTGATATCTTTCCAAACGGGTTGTGGTTTCAGACAATTTTTGTTTAGTTAACTTCAGTTCCTCTTCATGTTTAGTAACTTGAGTTTCCACATCTTTAAGTTTTCCCAGAAATAACTTCATTTCATTATTATTCTTTTCCAGTTGATCTTTAATTGCCCTATTCTGATCTCGAATTGAATTCAGTGTCCGAACGATATCTTCAGCTCATGATGGCATTTCATCAGATATTTCCTTTGGCGTCTTTCCTTTTCCACTACCTTGGTCAGTAGGTTCATGCAGATTCTTCCCACTTCTCGTAGACATAGACATATTACTCCCCTTCAAGAATCAGCAATTAAAAATTTTAAATTCAAAATCTAAGCTGGGGGGAGAGAGAGAAAACTAAGAGCAGCACAGAATTACTGCTACTCCATTGACGGACAGAGGCGGTCATCCCGGGAGTTTCAATATCCATAACTGACCTATCCTTGCCCAAAACTGGGGAGGATTTTTATCTTACAGGTGTAAGTTCAGGCCAGATAAAAGAGAGCTTCAATTACTGGAGATGGAGGGAGTGCGTGCTCCAATGGCTTTCTGGGTGTGCCCAAGCAATGAAGGAATTGCCTTCAGAGATAGACGCACTGAGTAAGGCAGATGCTGTCAGAGACTCTGGGAAGGGACAGATTACATGGACAAGTCAGGGTCAGCAAACACATACCATTCACAGAGTGGACAATGTGGTCACAGCAGCCCTAATCAGTGGCGCACAGAACCAGGGGGATGTATCTAGATTGCGTTAAGTGACCCAGGAGCACAGACTGAACACGAAAAAGGTTGTGAACCAGTCAGAGCAGACTCAAATGGAAGAACCATATAAACCCACACAAACAGTTCCCCAGACATAAGTGGAAGCAAGAGTCTAGATTAAAGGATGTTCCTAGATAGATGAGTTGTTCTAATATAGGACAGACTGCCCAAGACTGTAGACAAAAAGGTCATATAATCAGAGATTTGAATTTGAGAAAGCTCAGCGGCAAATGCTGGAATCTTGTTTGTTATGAGAATGGCTGCATGTTTGCACGAGAGAGAGAGAGAGAGAGAGAGAGATAGAGATAGATGTGCCAACCATAGCTGATGAGCCCCATCTGCCCAAGGCAAATGGTTTTAAAGCACCAGTAACCAACCTTTGCCCCTTCTGCTGTTAGGTTCCTCCGGGCTTAGTAGCTAAGCCACATGTGAAGGCCAGGAGCTGGACCTGGTTGTTAGAGGCTATTTGAGGGGGACACCATTGGGTGCATTTAATAGGCAGTGGGAGCTTGTCCCCATTACCATCCCTCGACCATAACACTTCTTATAAGGTCTTAAGGACTTCTTGTCTTAAAAAGTCTCTTAAGCAATTGTGAGGGTCCCCATCCCTCCATCTTTTCTTTTCCTCTGTTTATTGGAATATGTTTATTGTGCATTAAATGTTTGTTTCAAGTATTTTTCAGTTTGCTTATGAAGGAAGAAAACTGCACACATTGATTTTGTTTTGTTTTATCTGTGTTTTAAATTTGTGTATTAATATGTTTTTGCTTTGGAATAGGTATTGGAGAGAGAGAAACCTAGATTTCATGCTGACTATGAGGAATCCAGGTTTAGATGATGGAAATGTGTGTGACTGTATTCTGGATATCAGATTCCTACATTTGAAAAGAAATTGACATTTTGGATTTTGGGAAATTGGTGATCTGTGTATACTCAAATTGAGAATTTGAAACTTCTGTCTTTTGAGGAAGATTGGAAATCTTGAGCAGTAACCTGAAACAGTGCTTTTCTGAAAAGAATGTTCCATAAGGTTAAAGTTCAAAGTTCAAAAGTACAAAGTAATTTTTTTTTGTCAGAGTATATATATGTCACATTAGAAACATAGAAAACCTACAGCACAATACAGGCCCTTCAGCCCACAAAGTTGTGCTGAAAATGTCCCTACCTTAGAAATTACAAGGCTTTCCTATAGCTCTCTATTTTACTAAACTCCATGTACCTATCTAAAAGCTTCTGAAAAGACCCTATCGTATCCGCCTCCACCACCATTGCCGGCAGCCCATTCCACGCAATCACCACTCTCTGAGTAAAAAACTTACCCCTGACATCTCCTCTGTACCTACTCCCCAGCACCTTAAACCTGTGTCCTCTTGTGGCAACCATTTCAGCCCTGGGAAAAAGCCTCTGACTATCCACACAATTAATGCCTCTCGTTATCTTGTACACCTCTATCAGGTCACCTCTCATCTTTCATCGCTCCAAGGAGAAAAGACTGAGTTCACTCAACCTACTCTCATAAGGCATGCTCCCCAATCCAGGCAACATCCTTGTAAATCTCCTCTGCACTCTTTCTATGGCTTCCACATCCTTCCTGTAGTGAGGCGACCAGAACTGAGCACAGTACTCCAAGTGGGGTCTGACCAGGGTCCTATATAGCTGCAACATTACCTCTCGGCTCCTAAATTCAATTCCAAGATTGATGAAGGCCAATACTCCATACCCCTTCCTAACCACAGAGTCAACCTGCACAGCTGCTTTGAGCATCCTATGGATTCGGACCCCAAGATCCTTCTGATCCTCCACACTGCCAAGAGTCTTACCATTAATACTACATTCTGCCATCATATTTGACCTACCAAAATGAACCACCTCACACTTATCTGGGTTGAACTCCATCTGCCACTTCTCAGTCCAGTTTTGCATTCTATCAATGTCCCTCTGTAACATCTGACAGCCCTCCACACTATCCACAACATCCCCAACCTTTGTGTCATCAGCAAACTTAATAACCCATCCCTCCATTTCCTCATCCAGGTTATTTATAAAAATCACGAAGAGTAAGGGTCCCAGAACAGATCCCTGAGGCACTCCACTGGTGACCGACCTCCATGCAGAATATGACCTGTCTACAACCACTCTTTGTCTTCTGTGGGCAGGCCAGTTCTGGATCCACAAAACAATGTCCCCTTGGATCCCACGCCTCCTTACTTTCTCAGTAAGCTTTGTATGGGGTACCTCATCAAATGCTTGCTGAAATCCATATACACTACATTTACTGCTCTTCCTTCATCAATGTGTTTAGTCACATCCTCAAAAAATTCAATCAGACTTGTAAGGCATGACCTGCCCTTGACAAAGCCATGCTGACTACTCCTAATCATATTATACCTCTCCAAATGTTCACAAATCCTGCCTCTCTGGTACTTCTCCATCAACTTACCAACCACCAAGGTAAGACTAACTGGTCTATAATTTCCTGGGCTATCTCTACTCCTTTTCTTGAATAAAGGAACAACATCCACAGCCCTCCAACCCTCCGGAACCTCTACCGTCCCCATTGATGATGCAAAGATCATCGCCAGAGGCTCAGCAATCGGCTCCCTCACCTCCCACAGTAGCCTGGGGTACATTTCATCTGGTCCCGGCAACTTATACAACCCTGAGATTCATTTTCCTGTGGGCATATTCATCAAATCTATAGAATAGTAACTATAACAGGATCAATGAAAGATCAACCAGAGTGTAGAAGACAGCAAATGGTGCAAATGCAGATATAAATAAATAGTAGTAAATAACAAGAACATGAGATAGTGAGATAAAGAGTCCTTGAAAGTGAGTTAATTGGTGGTGTGAAGTATCTCATTGATGGGGCAAGAGAGTGTAGTTATCCCCTTTTATTCTCCTGATGTTTTAGGGGTAGTAACTGGTCTTGAGGTTGGTGGTATGAGCTGTAAGTATCTTGTACCTTCTATCTGATGGCATCAGTGAGAAAAGAGGATGAACCAGGCAGTGGGGATCTCTGATGATAGATGCTGACTTTCTATGGCAATGTTTCATGTGGTGGGAGGGCTTTACCCATGATGAACTGGGCCAAATCCATCACCTTTTGTAGGATTTCCCATTCAAAGACAATGGTGTTTCCATACCAATCTGTGATGAAGCCAGTCAATGCACTTGCTACTACACATCTATAGAAGTTTGTCAAATTTTTGGATGTTGTTGTCAAATCTCTGAAGACTCCTAAGGAAGTAGAGGCACTAGCAAGCTTTCTTCACAATTTTTCTGATGTGCTGGGTCCAGGACAGGTCCTCTGGAATAGTAACACACAGGAATTTAAAGTTGCTAATCCTCTCCACCTCTGATCTTCCAGTGAGTACTGGCTCATGGGCCTCTGGCTTCCCTCTCCTGAAGTTTACAATCAGTTCCTTCATCTTGCTGACATTGAGTGAGAGGTTGTTGTTATGATACCATAACAGTGGTGTTGTCAGCAAACTTGAATATGGTGTTGGAGCTGTGCTTAGCCTCACAGTCATAGGTGTAAAGCGAGTAGAGATAGGGCTAAGTACACAGCCGTGTGGGTCACCTGTGCTGATGGAGATTGTGGAGGAGATGTTGTTGCCAATTCAAACTGACTGAAGTCTACAAGTGAGGAAAGCCAGGATCCATTTGCACAAGGAGGTATTGAGGCCAAGGTCTTTGTAGTTATTGCTGAGTTTAGAGGGGATGATGGTATTGAATGCTGAGCTGCAGTCAATAAGGAGCATCCTGATGTATGCATCTTCACTGTCCAGATGTTCCAATATTTAGTATTGTTAATGCATTGATTGTGGCTTAGTTTTTTTAAAATTAACTTTACAAAGTTGAGGCATAATCACGGCATGTGTCTCACAAAACGCCAAATGATTAGCCAGGATTCAGATCAATCCTGTCTCCTAGAGTACAAATCTGGAATGTGTTGGAAGTCCAACTTGTGTTGGGTAAAGTTGAAACGTGAGTTCACTATTGCTGACCATCAACAACCAGAGGGAGCAGACAGACCATGTGAGTCAGCGCACTAGCAATGTTATTACAGGAAACTTCAGTGACGGCCATCAGCCTGCTGATGGAAAATGACCTACAAATGAAAAGGAAGAGGAACATAATGCAAAGGACACAGCAAGCATGACAGCAAGCGGTATGTTAAAATATAACAATAATGGTACTTTGTAATGAAGGCTGGCTCTGGACGCTAGATGATTAATTTTATAGTTTAGAGTAGAAGAATATGGGGGAAATAGACTGGAAGGGATCCGAATTATAGTAGAGATAGCAACCTTGATGGAAAGGCAGACTGGGAAAGAGAGAAGAAATAGCACACAGCATCCGAAGACAGCTGCCCCAGCCTCAATGGGGAGTGAATACAAATGAGCTGGACCCTTTCAGTGGTTGGACCAGCAACCGAAAGGACAGTCTTGGAGGGGATGCCACCAGAGTGAGGTATTTCCAGCTATTTGAATAGCGAGCACCCTGAACCCTCCTGTAGATCAAAGATTGTTCTTCTGATAATCTTCTGCCATGGCATGGGACATGAGCTGTTGCCTGTGAAGTTGAAACAAAGTTACCTTGTTGGTGCCCCCTGCTCACACAGTAACTACTGACAGCCATGTCTGATTGTTTCAGTTATCAGAGATTGAAGGGGCATAGATGAGGATGTGATTAAACTGCAATGGGCCAGCAGGAAAAGAAGCAACTAGCACATGAATGACAAGGTCATTTTAAAGACTGATTGAAATTGAGAAGATAAATGTACAAATGTATTCAAGGTGTGATCGACTATCTGGAACGTTTTATTGCCATCTCTGCTTCGTCTTGTAAATAGTGAGTTAGGGATACAGATACACAGGGACATGATAGGTTAGTAATTGCTGAAGGCATCTGAAGTGAAAGGCATTTTTCCTGCCTAACTTAATTAGATCCTCTTTAAAGTTTGGTCTTCCTGCAACAGACTTCTGTCCAAAGGCCAAGAGGAGGGTATGTTAGGGAATATTCTGGAGTTATAAGAATATAACAGATATTAATTCAGTTCTTAATGCAGATTGTAAATTGCAAGCAGTAAATTGAAGTTAGAAGCACTCCATTGCACTGTTTGTGGAGCAGAAGCTGCTCACAGACTAAGACATATTGTTTGCAAAATAGTGACTATGAGCCATTCACATGTGCATCAACCAAACGCTAAGACAAAATGATTATGTTAATTGGCCTGCATCAAACCAGGCAATATGGGCTGAGCTATTTGCACCATTCTGATAGAGTTCAAGCTGACAGGCCAGGCTGATGTTGTACTTGAGCATATCAAACATGGTCACAGTATAGTTGTAATCAATAGTTGATCTGTTGTGTACTCTGGCATCTGGCTCTCTTTCTTCAGAAGCTTTTAGAATATCTGTGTCATTAGTTTATCCCAGCAGGGGTCTTTGAACATTCAGAGGTGTTTCGCACTCTAAATATAGAATTCAGAGGAAGCACGGTCAACCTAAAATATTAAAGTAAACAATGTCATTGTAACTATTTAAACTGTATTGAATCACCTGCTGTTACCTTTGATCATGAGGGTATAAAAATGGGACGTACCTTTGGGTTTGTGAGCCTCTACTTCGAGTGTTTCCTGAAGAATGTCTGTTGTCACGATGACTATCACCAGCTTCAGTGTCTCTCCAGTGACTTTGATCACAGTCACAGATTTCAGCTACAGGCAGGGGCGCACTGTGGGGTTATTGCTTTCCTGAAAAAGATGTACCTAACATATTTACCATTCACTGTGTAATTCACAGACAACATCTTGCCACAAAAATTCCCAAGTGATCGGCTGCACAAATCATTAAATATTGAAATCACAGTGGTAAATAAAATCAAGTTGCATGCTCTCAGTTCTCAGCTACGTTGAGAACTTTGTATGGAGAATGATAAACAGTTTCAACGTTTGCTGTTGCACACAGAAGTCAGATGGCTCTCAAAAGGAAACTGCCTGAGACAATGTTACTTGCTTTTTGAAACTGATAAAGTTCTTTGATGACTTGAATGCTTCATTCAGTAATCAACTCAAGAATATTAGGCATGGCAATGCTTATTTGTTACAATTGTTCACAAAGTTAAATGAAATTGATCTTCAATTCCAAGGAAGTTATGTGAATCTTTTCAAAGTTGTCTCCACACTCTTGTCCGTTTCTAAGTGCACGTTGGCCATCATGACCTTTTCCAATTTCCGAACCTCTCTTAGTAGGAAGAAAAATAAATAATATGAGATGATATTCAAATATACTGCTCCCATCTGGCTGAGCTGCACAAAGACATGTCAGGAAGATTTCAGGATCTTCTCTTGATCCAAATTTCCAGATTGGGAAAAAAAATGCATTCCCGAACACTTGTAATGAGGAATTAACAGGAAGGATGGAGGAAGAATAACTGACCTCACTACAAAACGACTTTGATCTGAAGCCAAGGTTCCAAAAAATGGCATCAAGGTTTTTGGTTGCAGGAAGGAATCTCTGAACACTATCCAGGACTGTGGGGGAAAAAGATCAAGATGCTCTTTATTGTCTTTGCAACATCGTATTTAGTGGAGTGTGGTTTCAGTGCAGTCACCCAGCATCTTTCAAAGTAACAAAACACACTGCAACTTACTGAAGTGAGGATCTGAGACTCATAAGAACATAAGAAATAGGAGTGGGAGTAGGCCATCCGGCCCATCGAGCCTGCCCTGCCATTCAATACGATCATGGCTGATCTGTCTGTAAACTCAGCTCCATCTACCTGCCTTTTCCCCATAACCTTTAATTCCCCTACTATATAAAAACCTATCTAACTGTATCTTAAATATATTTAGTGAAGAAGCCTCAACAGCTTCCCTAGGCAGAGAATTCCACAGATTCACCACTCTCTGGGAAAAACAGCTTCTTCTCATCTCCATTCTAAATCTTCTCCCCTGAATCTTGAGGCAATATCCCCTAGTTCTAGACTCACCTACCAATGGAAACAACTTTTCTACTATCTTATCTATCCCTTTCAAAATTTTGTATGTTTCTATAAGATCCTCTCTCATTCTTCTGAATTCCAGAGAGTATAGTCCCAGGAGACTCAATCTCTCCTCATAGGTTAACCCCTTCATCTCCGGAATCAACCTGGTGAACCTCCTCTGCACTGCTTCCAAAGCCAGTATATCCTTCCTCAAGTACGGAGACCAGAACTGCACACAGTACTCCAGGTGCGGCCTCACCAGTACCCTGTATAGTTGCAGCATGACCTCCCTGCTCTTGAGTTCCATCCCTCTAGCAATGAAGGCCAACAACCATTTGCCTTCTTAATGACCTGTTGTACCTGCAAGCCAACTTTTTGAAATTCACAAACAAGCACTCCCAAGTCCCTCTGCACAACAGCATGCTGCAATCTTTCACCATTTAAATAATAATCTGCTCTTCTATTATTCCTTCCAAAGTGGATGATCTCGCATTTACCAATGTTGTATTCCATCTGCCAGACCTTGGCCCACTCACTTAACCTATCTATATCCCTCTGCAGACTCTCCACATCCTCTCTACAATTTACTTTTCCACTCCGTTTAGAGTCATCGGCAAATTTTGCTATGCTACACTGAGTCCCCTCTTCCAAATCATCAATGTAAATGGTAAACAGCTGCAGGCACAACACCAACCCCTGTGGCACCCCACTCACCACTGACTGTCAATCAGAGAAACACCCATTTATACCAACTCTCTGCCTTCTACCGGTTAACCAATCCACTATCCATGCCAATGCACTTCCTCCAACTCTATGCATCTGTATCTTATTTATAAGTCTCTTGTGCGGCACCTTATTGAATGCCTTCTGGAAATCCAAGTATACGACATCCACTTGTTCCCCTCTATCCACTGCACTCATTATGTCCTCAAAGAACTCCAGTAAGTTTGTTAAACAGGACCTGCCCTTTCTGAATTCTTGCTGCGTCTGTCTAATGGAACCACTCCTTTCTAAATGCTTCACTATTTCTTCCTTAATGACAGCTTCAAGCATCTTCCCAACTATAGATGTTAAGCTAACTGGCCTATAGTTGCCCGTCTTTTGCCTACATCCCTTTTCAAAAAGTGGCGTGACATTTGCTGACTTCCAATCTGCCAGGACCTGCCCAGAGACTAGAGAGTTTTAATAAATGATTACCAAAGTGTCTACTGTAACCTCCGCCAATTCCTTCAGCATTCTGGGATGCATCCTATCAGGACCAAGGGACTTACCTACCTTCAAGCCCTCTAGTTTGTTCATCACTATCTCTTTAGTAACAGTGATTATATCAAGGTCCTCACCTCCCATTTCGCCCATAAAATCATTCTTTGGCATATTAGATTGGTGACTAATAAAGTAAAGTATCTAAAGTATCTATTAGATGTGGCCTCCATTGTGAAGACTGACACAAAATAGTCGTTCAATGCCTCAGCCACTTCCTTATCATCCAATATCAATTTCCCCTTCTTGTCTTCCAAGGGACCTACATTGATTTTAGCCACTCTCTTTCACTTTATATATATTTATAAAAACTTTTGTTATCTGTTTTTATATGTTGAGCTAATTTACTTTCATACTCTATCTTCCCTTTCGTTATTTCTTGTTCAGTTGTTCTTTGTTGCTTTTCTAAGTTTTCCCAATCCTCCAGTTTCCCACTACTCTTTGCGATTTTGTACAAATGAGCTTTTAATTTGATACTATCTTTTATTTCCTTAGTTATCCAAGGCTGGCCCTCCCCACACTTACTGTCCTTACTTTTGACTGGAATATACTTTTGTTGAGAACTGTGAAAAACCTCTTTGAAAGTATTCCACTGTTCCTCAACTGTCCTACCAAATAGCCTGTGCTCCCAATCCACAACTCCTTCCTCATCTTATAAGCATATAACCATATAACAATTACAGCACTGAAACAGGCCATCTTGGCCCTTCTAGTCCGTGCCTACGCTTACACTCACCTAGTCCCACTGACCCGCACTCAGCCCATAACCCTCCATTCCTTTCCTGTCCATATACCTATCCAATTTTACTTTAAATGACAATACCGAACCTGCCTCTACCACTTCTACTGGAAGCTCATTCCACACAGCTACCACTCTAGGAGTAAAGAAGTACCCCCTCCTGTTACCCCTAAACTTTTGCCCCTTAAATCTCAACTCATGTCCTCTTGTTTGAATCTCCCCTACTCTCAATGGAAAAAGCCTATCCACGTCAACTCGATCTATCCCCCTCATTATTTTAAATACCTCTGTCAAGACCCCCTTAACCTTCTACGCTCCAAAGAATAAAGATCTAACTTGTTCAGCCTTTCCCTGTAACTTTGGTGCTGAAACCCAAGTAACATTCTAGTAAATCTTCTCTGTACTCTCTCTATTTTGTTGACATCTTTCCTATAATTCAGTGACCAGAACTGTACACAATGCTCCAAATTCGGCCTTACCAATGCCTTGTATAATTTTAACATTACATCCCAACTCCTATACTCAATGCTCTGATTTATAAAGGCCAGCATACCAAAAGCATTCTTCACCACTCTATCCACATGAGATTCCACCTTCAGGGAACTATGCACCATTATTCCTAGATCACTCTTTTCCACTGTATTCTTCAATGCCCTACCATTTACCATGTATGTCCTATTTGGATTATTCCTACCAAAATGTAGCACCTCACACTTATCAGCATTAAACTCTAACTGCCATCATTCAGCCCATTCTTCTAACTGGCCTAAATCTCTCTGCAAGCTTTGAAAACCTACTTCATTATCCACAATGCCACCTACCTTAGTATCATCTGCATACTTACTAATCCAATTTACCACCCCATCATGCAGATCATTAATGTATATGACAAACAACATTGGACCCAATACAGATCCCTGAGGCACCCCACTAGTTACTGGCCTCCAACCTGACAAACAGTTATCCACCACTACTCTCTGGCATCTCCCATCTAGCCACTGTTGAATCCATTTTACTACTTCAATATTAATACCTAGCGACTGAACCTTACTAACTAACCTTTCGTGTGGAACCTTGTCAAAGGCCTTATTGAAGTCCATATAGACAACATCCACTGCTTTACCCTCATCAACTTTCCTCGTAACCTCTTCAAAAAATTCAATAAGATTTGTCAAACATGACCTTCCACACACAAATCCATGTTGACTATTCCTAATCAGACCCTGTCTATCCAGATAATTATATATACCATCTCTAAGAATACTTTCCATTAATTTACCCACCACTGACATCAAACTGACAGGCCTATAATTGCTAGGTTTACTCTTAGAACCCTTTTTAAACAATGGAACCACATGAGCAATACCCCAATCCTCCGGCACCATCCCTATTTCTAATGACATTTGAAATATTTCTGTCAGAGCCCCTGCTATTTCTACACCAACTTCCCTCAATGTCCTAGGGAATATCCTGTCAGGATCTGGAGATTTATCCACTTTTATATTCCTTAAAAGTGCCAGTACTTCCTCCTCTTTAATTGTCATAGTTTCCATAACTTCCCTACTTGTTTCCCTTAGTGCTTCCAAAGTGCTCCCCAACTCCTACGTCCATCACCTGACCTATCTCATTCCCTAATAGGAGATCCAACACTGCCCCTTCTCTAGTCGGTACCTCTATGTATTGCTGCAAAAAACTATCCTGCACACATTTTACAAACTCCAAACCATCCAGCCCTTTTACAGAATGGGCTTCCCAGTCTATGTGTGGGAAATTAAAATCTCCCACAATCACAACCCTGTGCTTACTACAAATATCTGCTATCTCCTTACAAATTTGCTCCTCCAATTCTCGCTCCCCATTAGGTGGTCTATAATACACTCCTATAAGTGTTACTACACCTTTCCCATTCCTCAATTCCACCCAAATAGACTCCCTAGATGAGCACTCTAATCTATCCTGCCAAAGCACCGCTGTAATACTTTCTCAGACAAGCAATGCAACACCTCCTCCTCTTGTCCCTCCGATTCTATCACACCTGAAGCAACGAAATCCAGGAATATTTAGTTGCCAATCACACCCCTCCTGCAACCATGTTTCACTAATAGTTACAACATCATATTTCCAGGTATCAATCCATGCTCTAAGCTCATCCACCTTTCTTACAATGCTCCTAGCATTAAAATACATGCATTTAAGAAACTGTCCACCTTTTCCTCTCTGTTTATCCCTAACGATGCAAACAACTTTATTATCTTTTTCTTCCTTCTCCCCTACATCTTCGGTCTGAGTGCTCCCCTTCTCTGTCACCTGCCTATCCTCCCTCACACACTGTCTACTAGCTTTCTCTATTTGTGAACTAACCTCCTCTCCTCTAGTCTCTTCAAATTGATTCCCACCCCCAACCATTCTAGTTTAAAGTCTCCCCAGTAGCCTTATTTAGTAGCCTCTTGTTGTAGTCTCCCTTGCTCAAGCATAATACACTAGTTTTAGATCCAACTACAGTATTTCATCCTCCATCTATATGTGAAATTCAATCACTCTATGATCACTCTTTCCAAGAGGATCCCTGACCACAAGATCATTAATCTTACCTGTCTCAATGCACAGGACTAGATCTAAGATAGCATTTTCCCTTGTAGGTTCATTCCTGAATGTTGAGAAACTGATGTTACTGCACCAAGCCCATCCATCTCAATGAAAGGTGAAAAAGCAATGAAGTGCTGAATAGTTGGATTTCTAATGTACACTCTAAAATTGTTGATGTAAATTGTTTTACAGCAATTAAATGAAGAAATAATTTTATTTGCAGCTTTAATCAGGTTTGAATAATTTTTGCAATTTCTTGTCACTGCTTTGAGCTTGTAATTCCTATTTTCTTTTACTGTGTATTGTAAATCAAAATTCTTTATAGTTTTTATGTAATGGCCAGAAAGGGAGAGGGTTGCTGGGAATGAGGTCTGGGAACCAAGGCAGCAGTAACCCAAAAAAAGGGTGGGAACTGGTGATCTAAATCAACTGGGAAAGTGGGGGAGAGAATGCCTTACGCAATTTAACTCAACAACTGCAAAGTGATTCCTTTTTGGAATTCAAACCAGACCAAGACACACACTGTGAATAGTGCTCTGAGGAAACTTGTTAACAGAGAGACCCTAGAGTGTAGTAAATGGTTCCTGAAAGAGGTGACTGAGGTAGATAAAGTGATGAAGAAGATGTATACCATGCTTGCCTTTGTATGTTGAGGCACAGATAAAAGGAGTCGGGACGTCCCGCTGTGGTTGGACAGCTAGTGGTTCAGCTGCCCTTGGAATATTGTGTGCAGGTTTAGTTGCCAAGCTACAGGAAAAATATAATTAAGCTAGAGAAATTGCGGAAGAGTGACACATTTTGTGGTCAGCATGGAGTTGGTGCACTGCAGGCCCTGTCTTGGTGGATCACTCCATGATGGTGATGGTGTGGGAGACCAAAGTGGAGAGAAGGGAAGAGGAGCTGTGACCCAGCCAAAGATGACTTTCAGAGATGACTTTGGGAATATCCAGCCAATACTGAGGAAATTGTCACTCCAGCAAACTCAAAGATATTGGGCACTTTACATAACGATGGACCACAGGGTTGACTTAGGAATGAGTACATCAGGCTGCAGCCACTGGACTTCACTCTTCTGGAGGGTGAGAGTTGGAAGTCCAGGTAGGAGGAGTTAGAAAAGATGGAGCCAATGATTTTTGCAGATCCAGGCAGCTTCTTCCAGATCATTCGCAAAACAATCTATTCTTCTTTGTTCATGTCTCCTTTCCCTTTCCGAGGTGGCTGGGCTCTGTGATCTACAGCTGCAGCTCAAACTACAGCTTTCTGTGGATGGGTTCTCAGACACTCCTGGCATTTCCATAAATCCTGGTGCGGCCTGGAAGATGTGTGCCTTCGGGGTGTGGCTTCGTGGACACTCTGATTTTCGCCAATGTTGCCGACTGAAACGTCACGGGAGACTGAAACATTGGAAGAGCAGGCAATGTGCTCTGCTGTTGAAAGAAGCCCCCTGCACACGAGCCATGCTCTCTCTCTCTCAATGGTGAGTGAGAGCCTGTCAGTCCTTGAGTTAGAGGACTTGAAGTGACGCAGAAGATTATAACATCGAAATGGCAAGCTGCTGGTCTCCCGCTCTTGCTCGTTGCAGGAGCGATCTCTCTCGCTAGTGAGAGAGAGCCTGTCTGAGATAGCAAAGTGTAGGGATGATAGACTGTATTTTTGTTAGGGACTCTAGATCACAGTCTCTTTGAGGGCTTTGCTATTGCTTGCATGGTGGAGGATGGTGATCTGTGCTTTTGCTGGAACAAGTGGGAGGACGGGGAAGATGGATGCTTTTGCTGTTGCTTGTGCGGGGGGGGGCGACATGGGTTCTAACATTTCTGTCATTCATTCGTTTGGGGTTTTTTCTGTCTCATGGATGTCTGTGAAGAGTAAGAATTTCAGGTTGTATACTGCATACATTCTCTGATATTAAATTGAACCATTGCAAATTATTTTATTGCCTCCATGGGTAATAAAATCATATATAATGGCCTCAGCAATAGAGGAACAGCAGTAGAGGCAGAGTTAGTGCTGTGATGGGAGGAAGGAAGTGAGGCTCAACAATATTGCTTAGAAAGAGATAACTAGCAGCCAAAAGTTACATCAGGAATTTTAAGATTGTAAAACTGTCTCATCATATATCAGGATTTCTCTTTGCCTAGAATTGATCTGTTTACATGAGTTTGATGTCATCTAAATGGAAAGCAAACTGCTACAGATGCTGTAAATCAGAAATAAAAAAACAAAGTACTGCGAATTCTCAGCAGGTCAACTGCACCTATACAGAAATAAATACAATTTATCTCACTCCTTTTGAAGCAGCAAAGAATACAATTAGTCTTATGACATTGAGTTGACTTTGGGCTCTGGTGATTTGTAACTCCAAAACATAAAACTAATTGAAAGAGAAACACAGGAGCCAGGGATAACTTGTGCACATTTAGTTTTACTTTAGTGAGGCCTACACAAGTGACGTGTTAGGATAATTACATTTACATATAAACCATATGTAAACAAACAAAGAATGCAAAATCAAACAATATATTTACAATACTACTCAAATATTAAAAACACAACAACTTCCATAGATACTGCCTGACTGGCTGAGTTCCTCCAGCATTTTGTGTGTGTTGCTTTGGATTTCCAGTATCTGCAGAATCTCTTGCGTTTCCAACTATCTGCTCATTAGTTTCAACACTACCATTAGTTTCTTATGAAATGTTCACAGCTGCTTCTCTGGAGTTGTTTTTGGAGTGGTAAATGTCTGCTGGACTCAATAATCATTGTTTTATATATATCTGTCTCATTATACCTTTTTTACACTATTTATCCTTTTTGTAATTTATAATAATTTTTTCTTTACCACAAGAGAACAACTATTACATCATATAAGACAGCGATAATAACCCTGATTCTGATCTGACTACAGCTTTTTACCCTGTAAAAAGTTGGTTCTAAAAATATATATTAAAAAAGATGCTGGACATCTGAAAAAAACCAGAAATCTCAGTGGGTCAGGCAAATAGAAACTCTCCATCAGCTGCTGACCTGCTGAGTATTTCCAGCAAACGTTTTGTTGTTTGTTCCATTTCTGTCTGTCAGTAAATGTTTCAGTCATGTATTCACAGCAACCTCTAGCAGTCATCAAATCAGTGTTAGGTGTCGATAGATGAATGAAGTTTGGCCAGACACTCAGAAAACTCTGTCATCCATTGCATTGCTAGGGAATATTTAAACGTATTATCAAGTATATTTGTAAAGACAGCTTAAAATGGGGTGGAGATACGGTTCTGCCAAAGGAAGTGTAAGGCACTCCTTCCCCGGGTCACCCTTGGGCAAGGTGTAGCACCTGCGTAGCCCCTGATCAGGGTCACGTGAAGCCATCGGAGCAGGTGGTGGATGGTCGTATGAGCAGCTGGTGCACATTACAAGTCCTGGTTATGTGACCACTGATGCCAGGCTGACAATCTCCGATGAGTACTGATCATGGCTGGGGTCACCCATCTTGTAAAGACACTGCCCAGAAGGCAATGGCAAACTACTTCGGTAGAAAATTTTGGAGATGAGAACATTATCACATGATCACCCATGGCCTACAACACATCACATAATGGTGATAGTGAACGGAAAGCTCTATCTGCCTGGGAATGGCAGAATTGGGACCTCTTTTGTTAAAGAAAATAACATTAAGTATTAGACGACTTCACAAATAAGAACTTGATTACTCTGTAGGTATATAGCCCAGTTCATGATTAAACAAAGATTACAACCAGGTGCTAATGATCAATGACATAATGAGTTGAATGAAACCAATTAACTGAAACAGAAACGTGTACAAAATGAATCAAACTGGGAGAAGGTCGAAACAGGGGAAATGTCATTAAGACTTAGAAGAATAAAGTTAATGCTACATTACTGGGTTAACATCCTGTGGCATAACAATTCACATCCAGCTAAAGCTATACTAAAAGACTGCTGGGAACATAATAATTCAAATTATAATAGCTTTGGATGGATCGGGGATGCAGTAGCACAAAAATATGGTCTACACAAGCTGGAATATAGCCCTACAGTTCCATTATCTGATGTTCCTCCATGGCTCTGGTTTATTATATAGAATTTAGGGAATGCAATTCTTTTCATTCCTCCTGTTTATCAAACGATCCACACTCCATTCGAGTAGGTGGCGGTAATGCACCTTAAAGCTGGTTTGCCAACCGCCATAAAACAACAGAAGAAGAAGAATAAGAAGAAGAAACTGGGTGAAGGACAACCAAAGTAGTTGGCTTGGAGAGGTAGTCAATTTGTAGTTGCTGTTGGCAAGCAGGACTGGTGGTCTGCAGTGCCTGCATTGTGATTGAAGGGGGCCTATGACAGGACATTTAGATGGGGACTTAAGAGATAGCCTGGAATGGACTTTGCAAAGAAATAAAAGACAAATGAGTTGGGGTGGGCGATGTGTTCGAATGAGGAGGGTTGCCTGCTGAAGGGGATACTAACTGGGATAGAAGATCCTGTTGGTTTCAAGATAATGATTACTTACATATCTAATTGTGACAAAAAGTAGATACAGAGGAGTTGTCAGGGGTAAGTTTTTTTACACAGTGAGTGGTGAGTGCATGGAATGGGCTGCTGGCGACGGCGGTGGAGGTGGATACAATAGGGTCTTTTAAGAGACTCCTGGATAGGTACATGAAGCTCAGAAAAACAGAGGGCTATAGATAACCCTAGGTAGTTTCTAAGGTAAGGACATGTTCAGCACAGCTTTGTGGGCTGAAGGGCCTGTATTGTGCTGTAGGTTTTCTATGTTTCTAAAAATGTTCTCCCTATTAAAGGCTTTTCAGAAGGATATTGGTAAAGTGAAGAGGTAGGGTGTTAATTACGTGTGCTAATTTAAAACAACAGGAGAAAACGCTGAAAATGAAGACTTTGGATGGGAGTAAAATTGTTCATACATTATTAGGGGATAAATAAGTATTCAGGGTGTTATTTCAGGTGCTTCTTGGTGTGTATCTATGGAGGATATTAGGGGCAAGCTGAGTTGTTTTGGCTAGGAAATTGCAGACCTAGAGAGAAGGGAAAATGTGAGAAGGTGTCTGTTTTGTGTTTTTCTGATGAAGTGCTACCATCAAACTCAATTTAGGCTGCATTAGTTATTCAGTCAGAATGTACGACCTTTCACCGTTGTGTTTTAAATGCCAACTAGTGGGACACGTTACTGCTTCTTGCAGGGGAAACGGTGATGTGCAAAATGTGGAGGTGAACATGAATATGAGAATTGTGAAATTGGCGCTGAGTTAAGATGCGGCAACTGTGGGAGTGCTCACAGTGCTGCTTACTTATGTTGCCCTGTTTTACAAAAGGCTCAAGAAGTTCAGAAGGTGAAAATAGTGAATAATATTTCTTATGCTGAAACTGCAAGAAGATTTGGTTCCTCTACATCTGTAGCGTGCCGGGTTAAAACAGACACTCACAGGGATTCGGATGGAGGAAGATCGTGGAGCGAGGTTGCACAAGTGAGGAGTGTGAAAGGAGAAGCATCTTGTGAGGTATTGATTCTTAAAAAGCCAGATTTTCTTCCATTTCTATGTTCTGTGGTTAATGGAATGGTACAGGTAGGAACAAAATCAGATAGACTTGGAATAGCGGTGGATGCAGCATCTAAGTATTTGGGTTTAGTGGGAATTACTGCGGAACAGGTACATACAATACTTTGGAGAGAAGATTTGGGGGATGATAGCGGAGGGAATGGGCTGGTGTTCAAGGGTGATTTACACAGGGCGCTATGCATTGACCTTCTCTGATCAATTTACAGTTCTTCATTGAAATGCCCGAAGTCTGTTGGCCAATGGACACAAATTTAAAACGTGTTTTAAGTTTTGGTTTTCCCTTGAGTGTTATTTTTGTAGAAGAAACTTGGTTGTGATCACATTTATCGTTTAAGATTCTGTGTTATGAGATTGTGAGATATGCTAGACATACAGCTGTGAGAGGAGACTGTCCCACCTTTGTGAAGGAGGGTTTATTGTACAGAGTTTTGCCTTCTCTAAAGCATACCGAAAGTGTAATTATTGAATTGTTATATCCAGATGGTGAACTTTTATAATCCAGGTCTGGAACTTTGTGTGGAAGGGTTGGGGAGAATAGTGGGATATTATTCCGGTCAAATTATTTTTTGTGTGACTTTAATGCAGATAGTGGTTTGTGGAGCAGCTAGACTACAAATGCTAATGAGACAACAGTGGAGGAGTTACTGGATGAATATAAATTAATTTGTTTAAATAATAGAAGAAAGACAAGGGTAGATATTGCCAAAGGTGGAGGCTCTTGTTTAGACTCGACTCTTATCTTTGCTCCATTTGCTGGACTTATTAGTTGGATATAATGACTAATTTTATGGGGAATGATCAATTCCCAGTCCTGTGTGTTGTTGGGATCAAGGTTCACTGTCAGAATTTGGGTTCTGGTACTAAATGGTGTTTTAAGAGGGCAAATTGGGTAAAATTTTCTGTTGAGTGTGAGAAATCATTTGATCAATTGTCTCTAGGTGAGGGGATTCTCTTGGGGCACGAGATGGAGTAAGTCATATTCTAGCTTTGCTCCATTCATTTTTCAATTTTTTTATCACCCTTTCACTATCTACATTAAAGTGTTTATAACACTTTATATGCCTGAACTTTGATTTTTAATCGCTGGAAATGAATACCAGAGGGCAAAAGGCATCAATCAAAGGCAAGGAAGCTGGTAATGGAAGTGAAAGGAAAGATGGAGATTCTAAACAACTTAAACGATCTCCACTCACTTTGGAA
Organism: Hemitrygon akajei; assembly: GCF_048418815.1. NCBI lineage: Eukaryota > Metazoa > Chordata > Chondrichthyes > Myliobatiformes > Dasyatidae > Hemitrygon > Hemitrygon akajei. The sequence continues at coordinate 78,152,213 of NC_133131.1, forward strand.
GCTATGTCGAAGCTCCTGGATGATAAATTCGATGAAAAGTTTTCTACTTTGGAAGTATTATTAAAGGAGATCGAAAGCAGACTGGGAGCTCTTAAGTGGGAGAGTGAAAAACGACAGCTGCAAATCTCTGAACTTGATGAAGCTGGAAGACAGAGAGATTGCAGATTGGATGCGCTGGAAAAGATATTAACTTCAACTACTTAGACACTGGAACAGTATAAACACAAGATTATTGACCTGGAAAGTTGCAGTCATAGACAGAACCTGTGAATAATAGGACTTTGTGAAAAGGTTGAGAGTGGTGAGCTTACTAAATTTTTTTCTCAATTTTTAATGGACGTGTTTGGCTCTGAAGCTTTCTCTACCACCCCTATACTTGATCGCGCCCACCACGCTCTAAGAGCCAAACCCCCTAGAGAGCTGAAGCCCCGACCTGTTATACTCCGATTCCACTATGTGCAAACTAAGGAGCATTTAATTACAATTGCCCGTCGCACACAGGGACCTCAAGTTTCAACTGATTGAAGACTATAATCCCGAGGTGATGCGAGAGAGATTGCTTTTTAAACCGGGCTTTATCAAAGAAAGTTTCAACCAGCTCTGCTATTTCCAGCCCATTTAAGGGTTGTTCTGCCTGACAAATCTCGTAAATGGTTTAAATCCATGGAAGAAGCTCAACAATTCCTTGATAATCAACATTCAATCCCAGCTGTCTAATAAATTTACTGTCTCTTTGTGTCTGTATTCATTTGGTTTATAAGTTAATAATCAGTTCATAGATTTAGACTTTTGAAGTTTGGAGATTTTTGCCATTGGTTTGATAACACTCATATTCTGTTTCAAAGTATGGATATTTATTATGCTTCTACGTTTAAGTTTCTTCTTTTTCTTTGCTACTTTATTATTTTCAGTTGTTCATTTTTTGAAAATAATTAACAAATTGATTCGGTGATTGACTGTTATTTTTCCTCTGAAATAATAATAATAAGATTGTATTCTGGTTCATTTTTTGGGAGCTCGCCTTTCAAAATGCTGTGCAAATGGCTGATCTTTTTACCACTTGTTTGGTGTTGTTTATAGCATTCCTTTCTCAATGCTTTCACTAAGGTGGAAGTTCATATTTTTCTCAATTTTTTTGTCTGTATTCATTTAGTTTATAAATTAATAACCAGTTTATAGATCTGACTGTTAGTTTGAAGTTTCTTTCAGATCTGGTGATTGGTTTTTTTTTCCTGAAACATTAATAAGATGTATTCTGTTTCACTTTTTAAGATTTCGCTTCTCAAAATGTTTTGCAAATATGGCATTCCTTTTTCAATGTTTTGACTGGGTGGTATTTTGCAACTTTTTTTCATTTTTGGAAATTTGCCATCAAGAGAGTGGGGTTAAAGGAGTTTCTAGTTAGCTTTCTGGCTGTCTATTGGCCAGTTTTCAGGCTTTTTGTGGGTGGGGGGGTGGGGCTATCCTTAGTTTAGTTTTTTTCATCTGGGCTGACCTGAAACTACAAATAAGTCTGAATTGTCGTAACTTCCGGTTCCTCTTTAAACCTTTTACCCTCTTCCTGATTCATGAGGTTCCTATGCAGGAAGGTTAACACTTTACATATCATATGGTTTATTCAAATAAAATGGATAATATTTCTAATTCCGTCTCATGGAATACAAATGGTTTGAATCATCCGATTAAGCGGAAGAAGATTTTAAAAGTTTTTCATAGATTGAATGCTCAGATTATCTTTGCCCAGGAAACTCATGTGAGTAAGGAGGGTAATCAACATTTTCACTCTAATTCACAGGCTAAGGTGAAAGGTGTATCTATTTTTATAGACTCCTTGATTTCATTTGTTCACTATGAAAGAATCTCAGACCCGAATGGTAGATTTCTATTAATTACTGGTTTACTTTATAACCAAAAAGTTGTTATGCTTAATATCTATGCACCAAATGTCGACTATCCTGAATTCTCTAAATATCTATCCTGAATTCTTTAAACATCTATTTGCATCTCTTCCTAATTTAAATGAATATGTTGACAATGGGTGGAGATTTTAACTGTTGCCTGAATCCTTCGATGGACAGGTCTGCGTCCAATCAGGTACCTCCAAACAAATCTCCTAATCTTATTAATTCCTTTTTAGTTTACTCTGGAATTTTAGAAATTTGGAGGGTTTTATATCCTAACGATAAAGAGTTCTCATTCTTTTCTCATGTATACCATAATTACTCTAGAAATGATTACCTTTTATCGACTCTCGATTAGTTCCGTCTGTTACTGCCTGCGAGTACGACTAATCCAATAACTAAACATACAATACAAACATGGTTTCAATTTCGTAAAATATTTGGATTGAATAAATTTATCCTATCAAATCCTATGATATCTAATGTTTTCTTCCAACCATTCAGAATTGATCAAGCTTGAGAACGAAGAACGAAGGGAATAATATGTTTTTGTGACTTATCCATGGATAACTGTCTCATGTCTTTTGAACAGTTGTCTAATAAATATAGTTTGCCTAGATCACTTTTTTTCAGATATTTACAGATTAGAAACTTGAATATTATTTTACCTACTTTTCCGGTATCACATCAAACTGAAATTACAGAAATTTTTTTAGGTTTAAACCCCTAACAGAAGAGTTTAATAGCAATTATTTATGATCTGAGTACAAAAATACATCAAGGTACATCTGATAAAATTAAGAATGAATGGGAAAGAGAACTTCAGTTATCTTTACCTATAGAGAAATGGGAGAAAATTCTTCAACTCGTTAACACTTCTTCAATGTGTGCTAGACACGCTTTAACACAATTTAAGATGGTTCTTAGGGTCCATATGTCCAAGGATAGGTTAGCTCATTTTTATTGTCATATAAATCCTGTCTGTGACAGATGTAAGTCTGAGGTAGCTTCCTTGACACATATGTTCTGGTCTTGTTATTTTTGATATTATTTCAGCAGTTTTGTGTATTGATTTACAACCTTATCCTAATACTGCAATTTTTGGATTACCATTGATGGACTCTAGTCAATTATCCCCTTCAGCTTGCTGTTTGATTGCATTTGTTACATTAATAGCCAGAAGATCCATTTTATTTAAATGGAAAGATTCTAATCCCCCTACTACATTTCAATGGTTTTCCCAAACTATAACATATTTAAATTTGGAAAAAATTAGGAGTGGCACTATTGACCCTTCGGTTAAATTTCAAGAAACTTGGAGACTACTTATTCAACATTTTCATTTGATGTAAGCTGACCTTTTCTGAATCCTTCTCAATAACTTTTTGTTTGTGTATAGAGGAGTGGAGTTAATGACAAATAATGATTTTAACTGATGAGACATGGCAGCCCAGCTTTTGTTTTGTTTTTTTATTGTTTTTTTTGTCAGTTTAGGGGGATTTTTTTTCTTTTTTCTTCAAATCTTTCTCATGTTTAGTTACTAAGAGATTGGGAAGCTTAGATTACACATGTTACTCGGAGTCTGTTTATGTATATGATAACCATTATTAATGTAATCCCGATCTCTTTGTATCATAATCATTGTTGTGTTTATCTATTTGAAACTCAATAAAAAAGATTGACAAAGAAAGAATTGTCTCTAGGTGATACCATAGAAGAAGATTATTAGAGTAAATTTCCAGTTTGTGTGGGGCAGTCCATCAGGCCATTCCTTTGGCGTCTTGGAGAGCTGATAAGATAAGTGTTTCTTGGTGGACACAAGAGTGCATAGAGACCATTAGAGACTGGAGATGGGCTTTTTGCATTTTGAAGCACAGCTTAAAGCAAGAAGCCTTGCTGAACTTCCAGAAGAGCAATAGTAAAGGGAGTTATTGGGGTTGCTAAAAGGGCAGCTTGGAGGGGATTTTGCTCATCAATTGGGAGAGAAACTGGCAGGACGCTGGTGTGCAGAATGCTGAAGAAAATGAATATTTCCAGAGGTTATCACCAGATTCCACTGTTAATAAAGAATGGAAATTTGGCTACAATGGACAAAGAAAAGGTGGAATGTCTGGGAAACACGTTTGCAAAGATACATAGAGTAGACAATTTGGGGGATAAGTATATTAAGAGATGACAGCGTATTTTGATGGACAATGGGCAGCTGTTTGAGAGTGCCTTGGATGCTGATTTTGCATTGGCTGAACTGAAGTTTGCTGTCAATGGCAAGAATACTACAGCCCCAGGGCAAGTTATAGTTAGCTATCATATCCTCCAGTATCTGCCTGAGGCAGCCCTAAAGGAGAGTTTTATAATAAGATCTGGGGAGCAAGGAATGCTTCCAGGAGACTGAAAAGAGCTGTGGTGTTGCTAATTGTTAAACCTGGGAAGGATCCGACTCTGCCAAGTAGCTACAGGCCTATTGCTCTCACCTCGTCACTATGTAAAATAAAGGAGGAAATTATGGTAAAAAGACTGATATTTGTTACGGAGAAAAGAGAATTACTTAGGTGCTACCCATGTGGGTTTTGTAAAGGAAGATCTACATATAGTGCTCTTGTACTACTGGGAAATTATATTCAAAATGGTTAAAGCTGGGGGTGCAACCTGGATCGCAGGCTTGAGTGGAGCACCAACACAGAGGCTGTGTACTAGAAGGGCCAAAATCATCTCTACTTCCTGAGGAGAGTGAGGCCTCTCCTTCACATGTTCTACCAGTCTGTTGTCGCCAGTACAATCTTCTATGCAGTGGTGTCCTGGAGCAAAGGAATCAACACGGGTGATGCCGACAGCCTCAATAGACTGATTAGAAAGGCTGGTCCTGTTGTAGCAGTCAAACTGGATGTACTGGAGGCTGTGATAGAGCAAAGGACCCTGTGGAAAATCCTGGCAATGAAGCAGGGACAATTAAGTCATGAAGGATATTGGTGAACTTAATTAAAACAGGTTTGGGAGGCAGGATCTGATCCCTGTCATACTCCATTATAGTCGGTGGCGTAACACACTTTCCTGATAGATATGAGCTGCCAATAGCACAAAAGAAGGACAATCAAACTAGAAGGTGAGGGTGTGGCAGATCGAACAGTTGAACCTTCAAATCATCGATTCTTACACCATGGCAAGTCAGCATAGCAACAAGATTGCAACATAGCAGGTGGTCATCCTGCATCAGCAAGATCTCTCCTGAGCAGAAATTTTGCGCCAGACAGGAGTTTTAAGATATGCTGTTCAAGCTCTTCTGAAGAAGCACAAAGAAACGGGCAAGGTTGAGGACCAGAAATGCAGTGGTTGGCCACAGAAACTAAGTGCTGTAGATGAAAGTTACATCAGATTGATAACCCTTTGAAATTGGAAGTCATCCAGCACTGATGTCAGCTCTGAACTCATAGACACCACCACATCCATCTACAATCCAGGTAAGTCTTGTCAGAAATAGTCCTCATTGAAGAGTTCCTGCCAAAAGGCCATTCCTCCGAAGTGGAAACAAAGCCAAGAAACTCACAAAAACACAAGGATTGGGGTGCTGAACAATGGCAGCAAGTGTTCTGAACTAACAAGGCAAAATTTGAAATCCCTGGCTCAAGCAGGAGGCAGTTTGTCCATAGAAGAGCTGGAGAGCATTACATGATGAATGTCTGCAGCCAACAGTGAAGCACAGCGGAGGATCCCTGCAGGTTTGGGACTGTGTTCCAGCAAATGGGAGCTGGCGATCTGGTCAAAATGAACGGAATCCTTAATGCTGACAAGTACAAGCAGATTCTCATGCACCATGCAATTCCATCAGGGAGGTGTCTGATCTTCATCCTGCAGCAGGACAACGACCCCAACCACATGGCTGAGGTCATAAAGAACTGTCTTCAGCAAGAAGAACAAGGATTTTGCAACAGATGGTATGGCTTCCACAGAACCCTGATCTCAACATGCACAGCTCCATGCTGAACTGAGGATCTGTGGACAGCCTCTCCTTTGTGGACTTCAGTTCTGAACTCTATTTACTTGCTTTCATTGTTTGCATGATTAGTGTGTTTTTCCCTCTCTGTACATTGAGTGTTTGTCTATTTTATTTAAAAAATGGGTTCTTTTGTTTTGTGGCTGCCTGTAAGGAGATCAATCTCAACATTGTATAATAAATACATACTTTAATAATAAATGTTCTTTGAACATCGAATAACCTATCAGCTGATTTTCTTATAAAACTGCACAACAGTGTACCCAACAGAATTGATGCAGTTTTAAAGGCAATGGATGGTCACAGCAAATATTGATTTCATTTAGTTCTTTTTTACTATTTACTTCTCTTTATAGTATTTTTAGATATTTAGAATTTTCTCAATTCATTATTTTTGAAAGCATCTTTGCTTTAGAGGTTTTTTTTACATGTCTAAGACCTTTGCACAGTACTGTATGTAGATTCCTTATTTTTCACATCAAAATATACCACCTCAGGCTTTATTGTAGCTCATCTCCCTCACTTAGCAGCATCTTTTTGTATTTTACTATTGTTACGAATGTGCCACAACTCTGAGGGGCCGAAGGGTACAAAGTAGCCCCCTCCTTTGTGAGAATCGCAAGATCGCTATTAATTCGGGTCTGCGACCCAGGAAATGAGAGAGAATCCTCAAGATTTTTTGGAATGTGTCCTGGCCCCTCGGCAAGACAAAGCCACAGATAATGTCCATTGTCTCTTGGAGACGGAATTGTGTATTGAGTACTGTACTATTCATTGAAGCCCTCAGGGGGTGACCAGAGTGGGCTGGTTGAGGGATTGCATCATCCCAACCTGATTGACATCTGAGACCCCGTGAGTAAGGATAAAAGAGGGTCTGGGGAACAACCCCTTCAGACGCACCAGGAGAAACGCTAGAAATCCTGTGACAGCGTTTAATAGCGACAGCCGGTGGAGGGCTCGCGTGCGTCCTTTCTCGTTGCCTGGGATTGGGGCCTTACCACGGAAGAATGGCTTAGCTAAAGAAGAGGCCACCAACGAAATTTCGAAGGATCGACATCATAAAAAGGAAAAGCTGGCAAGTTTCTAAAAACTCTCTCTTGACTCCAACCAAAGGCTGCAGCCCGCATGAACTGAGTGACTTTTATATTTCCATCGGACAATACATTATCCCCTAGATAACGATAGAGCTATTTCTTATTGATTATTATTATACCCGCACTTTTAGATTTAGTATTGACAACGTATATTATCTGTATGTTTGCATTGATATTATTTTTGTGTATTTTTACCAATAAATACTGTTAAAGATAGTACCATCAGACTTCAACGGACCTCTCCATCTTTGTTGGTAAGTGACCCAGTTACGGGGTTCGTAACACTATAATCATCCTTTTATCAACTACATCCAATGTCACTGCTTTGTTCACATTTGTATAAACAATTCAAACTTGGGAATCAGATGGACAGTTTCAAAATTTGAAGGTAACAAAATCCAAGATATAGGAAGACATGAATAACTTTGTTGAACAGGCCTGAAGAGGAATGAAAGATGAGCACGATGTGGTATATTTTGATGCAAAGAAAGCCAAGTAATCCTAAATGGAGGGGAGAATTGGGGATTAGGAAAGAGATACAACAATCACAAGGACTAGCAACACTAAGCAGTAGTGTTCATTTCTAGAGGGATTGTGCTAAAAATCATGGTTGCAGTACTTTGGAAAGTTCAATGCCTATGAGTTGGATCAAATTGCAGACCTAGCTTTCTGTGCTACATGATGTTGATTTGTTGGCTCACAATTTTCCTTGTTTCCCTATACCCAACATACCCACATCTGGAGGAAATTGGCCAATTTTCCTGGTGGTGGCTGATGGAGTAGCAGCAATCTCCCGTTGCTCCAACTCTAATTATCTTACTATTTCCAACCTGTCTTGAAACTTCCTTTTTAAGTGTGATATTTTCTCATTATGGCTACATCAAGGGGTGTCAGAGGTACTGAAAAGGATGATCCTCCTACTTTTTTGGATTCTATTATGGATTTGCTGCAAAGTCATACACGAGAAGCCTCTGAGAAGTTTCAACAATTCAGCTCTGAATTTAAACAAATAGATGGTAAATTGGACTCTTTTCAGCAAACTCTTAATGAACATGGTAAGCATATTAAAAATAATGAAGCAATGTTGTCGTCTCTGGAAACGGAAGTGGATGAACTGCAAAAGCTTTGTGAAAAGCAATCGAAGTCCAGTGAAAAGATAAGACAGAAGATTATCAACATAATCAAAATAGAAGTAGAAAGATCAACCTACGGGTTCTGGGTCTCAAAGAATTAATCAAAGATAATCATCCTATGGAATTCTTTGCAAACTTTTTGCAAGAATTATTTCTGGAAATTTTGGCGTCTTTGCCTATCATTGATCGAGTTCATAGGTCTCCCGTGTTTAGACCTCCTAACAGAGATAGACCAAGATCGGTAATAATTTATTTTCATGAATTTAAAACAAAGGAACTATTAATACGCGAATCTTGTCAAAGATGCATGATTGATTATCATGGCGGCAAGATTAGAATTGTTGAAGATTACTCGCCTGAGGTTATGCAGGAACGTGCTAAGTTCAAAGAAGTTATGTCCGAATTTTTTAACAAGGGTTTTAAACCCTCCCTTCGCTATCCAGCTCATCTCAGAATCACACTTAAAACCGATTCTTTTGAATGGTTTCATTCGACTACTGAAGCACAAAGGTTTTTAAAATCCAAAGGCTGGCTGTTTAGTTTGTCCTTACATAAAAACACAAGGTTAAAAGAGAAACATTTAATTCACAAATCCTGTTGAAGGGGTATGATTTGTTATAGGGTGGAATATTAGATTCTCAAAGACTATTCGCTTGAGGTTATGCAGGAATGTGCTAAGTTTAAACAAGCTTTGTTGGAATTTTTTAACCAGGGTTTTAACCCATCCCTCGGCTACCCAGCTTGTCTGAGAATCTCATTAAAGATGGACCCTTTGAATGGTTTCGTTTGAATGCTGAAGCATAAAGATTTTCTTACATTTGAAAGCTAACTGCTTAGCCTGTCTTTTCATTTAGATGTAAGATTAAGTGTTTAATGTCTTTTTGTATGAATAATGGTATCTTTTACTTTTGGTAAACCTTTGTAACTAATTTCCTTTTATATTTTTAATACTGTATTTTTGATATATGAGAATTAAATTTCTTGTCTGGATATTGTTTAGTCTAGGTTGGAATATAAACAATAATTTGAGCAATCACCAGGTTTTTTGGGGGGTGTTGTCTGTAGTTGTAGATGCTGGCTTTCTATTGGTCAGTTTTCCTTCTTTGGGAGGTGCGCGGCGGGGATGTTTTTTCTCTCAGGTGTTTTCGAATTTTTGTTAGCCAACTTGTTGCTTGGTTACCATTTCTCAAGGTTTATGGATTGGTTTTAACTTACATTTTAACCCTTTAAATAATACTAAAAATGGACCACACTATTAACTTACTCAGTTTTAACATGAAAGGGTTAAATCTCTCTGTTAAACATAATAAGATTTTTGCTTAGATTAAGAAATTTAAGGTCCCTATTATTTTTTTACAAGAAGCTCACATATGCAAATGTGATAATTTACTTTTGTTTTAGCCAGTGGAACGGACTTTGTTTTCATTTGTCTTTTCAGGCCAAATCTAGAGGAGTTTCAATTCTTATAGATAATACATTTTCCTTTGTCCAACATAAAATAGTGTCTGATACTAATAGACTTTTCATGATAGTTTCAGGGAAACTAGATAATAAATTAATAGTATTTGCCAATGTGTATACCCCAAATGTAGATGATCCAGGATTCTTTGAGCATTTTGTTTCATTTTTACCAGATCTGAGTATTCTTTGGTGATGGGAGGAGATTTTAACTGCTGGCTAGACCCAATTTTAGACCAATCATCTTCTAAACCAGCGTCTCTTAATAAATCAGCTTTGTTTATTCAATCTTTTTTATTGAAATGTGGTATTGTTGATATTTGACATTTCTTACATCCTTTAGACAGGGGGTACTCATTTTTTTTCTCATGTTCATCCTACATATTCCAGGACTGATTATTTTTTTATTGACAGTCAAATGATTTCATCAGTTTGTTCCTGTGAATATAAAGAGATTGCTGTTTCAGATCATGCTCCTGTATTTCTATCTTTAAATCTCCCTGGTCTTCCTCAAACAAACAGAGTTTGGCATTTTTATACAACTTTGTTATCCGATAAGGTATCTTAAAAATTTCTAGAGAGGCATATTATTTTGTTTTTTGAAGAGAATAAAAAGGAAGAGACTTCTAATCTTGTTGTATGGGATACTATCAAGGCCTATATTAGAGGACAAATTATTTCTTATACTGCGAGTGTTAAGAATAAAGCTAATAAAGAAAGAATTGAATTAGCCATCCAATTGAAACAATTAGATCAAAAATATGCTATAGCTCCAGATCCTGTTTTATATAAAATATGTGTTGAAGTTAAACTAAATACGATCTTCTGTTAACATATCCAATCGAAACTCAACTTCTTAAAGATAAAACTCAATTTTACATTCATGGAGATAAATCAGGCAAGGATTGGCCAACCAATTAAAAACCTCTGTAGTTAAATGACAAATTAAAGAAATTTGCAAAACTAATGGTGATAGGACAACTGATCACTCTGAAATAAATGATACCTTTAGAGAATTCTATTCTAAACTTTATAGTTCTGATTCTCCTAAAGATAATACTGTAATGAATAATTTTCTAGATCTATTAAATATCCCTGCACTTTCTGCAGATAATTGTAAACAGATGGATCAACCCATTTCTTATGAGGAAATTGCCGAGGCTATACGTTCATTACATTCGGGGAAGGCTCCGGGTCCAGATGGGTTTTCTGGAGAATTTTATAAAGCTTTTTCTTCATTAATTGTACCGCAGTTACACTTGGTCTTTTTGGATTCTTTCAAATTGGGTAGCTGGCCTCAATCTTTCTATGAAGCCTCTATTTCACTTATCCTAAAGAAGAATAAGGACCCAACTGAATGCTCTTTGTATAGGCCAAATTCATTACTCAATGGTGATACTAAAATCCTTTCTAATGTTGTGGCTCGTAGGATTGAAAATATTCTACCTTCTATTATTTCTGATGATCAGACTGGATTTATTTATAAACTGACATTCCCATTTTAATATACACCATGTATTAAATGTTACTTACTCTCCCTCCCAGGAGATATCAGAATGTGTGATATCCTTAGATGCTGAGAAGGCCTTCGATTGGGTTGTATGGAATTATTTATTCAAAACTTTAGAAAAATTTAATTTTGGACCAGATTTTATTCAATGGATTAAATTAATATATCTATCTCCTTCCGCTCGTTTTGTTATTACAAAGTAATTTTCAAAATTCCAAACCATTTCATTTTCATCGCAGAACTAGACAAGGCTGTCCATTGAGCACTTTGCTCTTTGATCTAGCTTTAGAACCTCGTCATTGCTTTTCGAGAATCTAATGATATCTGTGGTATTTTAACGAGAGGTATTACCCACAAAATTTCATTTTACGCTGATGATATATTGCTGTTTATCTCTAATGTTGAGACCTCGTTACCTTGTGTACTTTCTTTACTCTCCGTTTTAGCCAGTTTTCAGGATATAAATTGAAGCTACATAAGAGTGGATTATTTCCTTTTAAATAATTTGGTATCAATTAATACTAATCTCCCTTTTAAAGTTATAAGGAATCAATTTACTTATTTGGATGTAACAGTCACTAAGAATTACAAACACCTGTTTAAAGAAAACTTTCTTACTTTATTGAATCATGTAAGAAGGATATCATTAAATTGGTCACCTCTTTCAATATCATTGATTGGACGAATTAATTCTATTAAAATGAATATTCTACCTAAATGTATATCTTTTTCAGGCTTTACCCATTTTTATTCCTAAATCCTATTTTGACTCTCTTGATTCTATTTTATCCTCTTATATATGGAAAAATAAATGTCCTCGTTTAAATAAAGTTCATCTTCAAAAAACTAAAAAATCTGGAGGTTTAGCCTTACCTAATTTTAGGTTTAATTACCTGGCAGTTAATATGCGATATCTTTCATTTTGGCTACTTTATATTAATCGTGTAGATTGTCTGGTATGGGTTTCTTCAGAAGATAACTCTGTTAATAAATTTTCTATTATTTCCCTTCTTGGATCCTCACTTCCTTTATCTGTAAGTAAACTAACCGATAATTTAATAGTTAAACATACTCTGAGGATCTGGATACAATTTAGAAAACACTTTGGTTTATTGAGATTTTCCCTTTCAAGTCCCATTTATTCAAATTTTTTTTAAACCCTCCATGACTGATTTAGTTTTTAAAGAATGGGACAGGTTGGGTATTAAATGTTTTTGGGATCTGTTTGTTGGAGGAAACCTTTCTTCATTTGAGCAATTGTCAGCTAAATATAGCTTACCCAAAACTCACTTTTTTAGATATTTATAAATCAGACTTTTTAAGATCTCACAGATAAGAACTTACTAGACATAATTTTTAGTTTGACACCTTTTCATAATGGTTCAATATCTAATATTTATGGTATGTTACTGGAGATGAGGAATGTTCCTTTAGACAAAATTAAGAATCTCTGGGAACAAGATTTACAGACTTCAATATCTGAGGAAACCGGGAATGAAATTTTTAAACTGGTTAATACTTCATCGCTATGTGCTTGTCATTCCCTCATACAATTTAAGGTGGTACATAGAGCTCCTATGACTAAAGATAAGCTATCTCATTTTTATTCAGATATATCTCCCTACTGTGACAGATGTAATAATGGAGAAGCCTCATTAATTCATATGTTTTGGACTTGTCCGAATCTTGAAAAATATTGTAAGGAAGTTTTTCAAACTTTTTCCTTACTTTTTAAAGTCAATTTTAAGCCTAACCCTCCGACAGCCCTATTTGGTATTGTTGTAGGACAAGATATTAAGCTGAAGGCATCTGATTTACATATTTTGGCCTTCAGCTCCCTTATAGTTAGGACACTTCTGTTTAAATGGAAAGATGTTTTTCCTCCTGCTCATGATCAATGGTTATGCGATGTTATGTCATGTTTAGATTTAGAGAAGATTCGTTGTTCAATTTCTGAATCTCGTCAAGACTTTCAAACATTGTGGGGACCTTTTCTGAATTATTTTCAAAACCTTCAATTTGTTATTTAAACTCAGATGTTGGCTATTATTAATTTTAATTATATGAGAAGGTATTTTACCACCTTTTCTCCTTAATGATCAGCTTCTGTCTTGATAGGGGTTATATTCTCTTTTTTTGTAATAAATATATTGAACTATATTAAACTACTGATTAATTTATATGAACACGGGGTAATGAGTTTGCTATTATGAACAGATATAATGTAATTGGTAGTTTTTTTTCTTTTTTGGCCTTTTATATACACTTTCTTGTACTCTGTATTCCCCTACGTAGAAACTAATAAAACTATTGGAAAAGAAATTGGCCATGTACAGCGGTGCCCAGCACCCTAATTCGGTTACACTGGGGTTTCATCCCTGTCACTTGGTCCATTCCATCCAAGGGTAGCTTACACAACAGCAGCCTTTCACCATGTTTGCAAGGAGTGTTTGTGTTATTTAAAGAATACCCAAAATGAACAGGTGCCAGTCCATGGAGTCTGGCATTGAGTCCCCCAACTTAGGTTGTCTTCACTCCTGCAAATGTACCTTCCCCCTCAAGCCTCAACCTCATCCCCTGCATGGTTTATGGCACTTTTCCAGCTTATGACCCTACCAAATGTATGTCTCAACCCTGTCATTTTTCCACTTATTTATCCATTCAAACCCTGCACAACCTCTACCAAACTTCTCTCTTCTCCCCTCCCTTCAAGCTCAATTCCTAGCCTTCTGCTTCCCTAACTTACCCCTGCATGGTACGGACTAGCCCAATTTCCTTAGCACACTCCTTTTTTTATCTAGCGCAAGGCCAGTCCAGTAGTACAGTTGAACCTTTTGCTTAGTTGGATTTCCAGGAATTAAGTTCTTGAATAACAGTTCTGTTAACCTACCATGCAGTAACCATTCAACTTCTTGGCAGTAGTCTTCATAATATAAAGAGAAACTGATGAAAATGCAAAAGAAAATTATTAGCCTAGTATCAGAACAGAGATTCCAAGCAAGGCTTAGAAAAGTGGGGCTTTATTCTCTTTACATTTCAGGACCTTAAAGTGTCAAATCTAAATTACTCTTTTTATCCTTGGTTCAGTTGTATCTGTAAAGGTCACTTTGACTTTTCTATTTAGAAATTATTGCGAAATGCAACTTTCATGCACAAGGACAATGGAAGTACAAGTGGGCTAGATGTGCAGCTGTTCAATGAAGTACATTTCATCAAATCCATTTGTGTATATGATCTCAACAACTCTTAATTGCCTATTGCCTCAAAATCCACCTCAGCCACCAGCCCTCTGGTACGGAATTCCAAAGATTCTCGAAGCTTAGGGGGTCTTTCCTCATCACATTCTGAGTGGGTGGCCACTTCGATTGGTGGACCACAAATTTTTGTTTTGCATGGTGGTTGGGTAGGGGGAGGGTGCACACTGATAATCTAAACCCTTTGATCGTCCATTAAGTGCAGGGGTTCCCATTCGGGAGTCCAAGGTTTAGTGCAAGATTAAAACCCAAACTCAAAAGCCAATCCACATACTCAAACCATACCCAAAATCAGTCTGACCTCTTGTATTTCCCCCACCTCTCTCATATCTGGTCTGTCCCAGCTTGAACATTTTGGAGAATATCATGCCCAACACTGATAATGAATAAACTAAACTCCGCAATCAATCCTGGATGAAGTCTTTTATTCATTCCCCTCATGACAAAATTTGCTGGCCGGTGGTGTAGTGGCATCCGCACCAGACTTCGAGGTGTGTGGTCCTGGGTTCATATCTGGCTGGTTCCTTGCATGCCTCTGGGTCCAACATATCATTGTCTGTAACTTCTGCCATCTGCAACGGGATCCCACCACCAAGCACATCTTTCCCTTCCCCCCCCCCCCGCTTTCCGCAGGGATTGCTCCCTATGCAACTCCCTTGTCCATTTGTTCCCCCCCATTCCTTCCCACCGATCTCCCTCCCAGCACTTACCCTAGTAAGTGGAACAAGTGCTACACCTGCCCTTACACTTCCTCCCTCCCCACCACTCAGGGACCCAGACAATCCTTCCAGATGAGGCGACACTTCACCTGTGAGTCAGCAAGTGTGATATACTGTGTCCGGTGCGGCCTTCTATATATTGGTGAGACCCGACGCAGACTGGGAGACCATTTCACAGAACACATACGCTCTGCCCGCCAGAGAAAGCAGGATCTCCCAGTGGCCACACATTTTAATTCCACGTCCCATTTTCATTCCGATATGTCTATCCATGGCCTCCTCTAATGTCAGGATGAAGCCACACTCAGGTTGGAGGAACAACACCTTATATTCCATCTGGGTAGCCTCCAACCTGATGGCATGAACATTGATTTCTCTAACTTCTGTTAATGCCCCCCTCCCCTTCTTTATTTATTTACTCCCCCCTCTTTTCTTTTCTCTCTCTGTCCCTCTCACAATCACTCCTTGCCTGTTCTCCATCTCCCTCTGGTGCTCCCCTCCCTCTTTCTTTCTCCCTAGGCCTCCCATCCAATGATTCTCTTCCTTCTCCAGTTCTGTATCCCTTTTGCCAATCAACTTTCCAGCTCTTAGCTTCATCCCTCCCCCTCCGGTCTTCCATCATTTTGGATTTCCCCCTCCCGCTTTCAAATCTCTTACTATCTCTTCTCTCAGTTAGTCCTGACGAAGGGTCTCGGCCCGAAACGTCGACTGTACTTCTTCCTATAGATGCTGCCTGGCCTGCTGTGTTCCACCAGCATTTTGTCTGTGTTGCTTGAATTTCCAACATCTGCAGATTTCCTCGTGTTTGCTTTCCATCCATGATGGGTTGAACATCGAGCTAGTAATCCAGCCTCATAAAAAAGACAAATGCTAAAGGAACAGCAAGGTTGCCCCCAATGTGCCACAAGATGTAGAGAGCAACAACATGACAAAATGTCACCATGTTGCCATGGTACTGAGGCAAAATTGAAGGCAATGCCAGCGTAGAGCCTATTGCAGACAATGGTCCCCATTTACTCTCATGCTATGTGTCACTGACTACAGCTCTCACCCAGTCAAACCCAAAAATAACTCCCAACCACATCACATTGCTCATCAGATCCCTGCTGAAAGGCAGAGACCCACATCTTGTCAGAGTCAAACTGACCCAGATAACAAAGCCTCCAGCACAACACAATTGAACCAGAGTTCAGTGCATTTGGTTTGACAGAACACAAGACCTGAACTGATTCCACCTAAATCCAATACATATTTACTCATGAAAACTCACAATGGTAGATAAGATGCCTCTGAAAGCATTTTAACGAAAGGACACTGTATGACTTTTCCCAGGCCAATAGCCATGTACTAAAAATATTGTTTATAAATAACCAGGCATTTAAGCTATTAGGATAGTAAAAACGAGCAATGTTCAGCATTTTATTCGAAATATTCAACTATAAAAATGTAATACAAATTCTATTAAGATTTTACTACAGATAATCCTGAGCAGTGACTGTTTTGGAAACCTCAGTTGGTATGTTGTTCAAAAAGGATAAATAACCCCAGCTGCTATAATGGACAGTAGGCAGTTACCTAATTCATGCGGAGGAGACAAAAATGAAATGTTTTGGGTTCACATTAACATTTAAGATTATAGAAAATTGTTCCACTCAATTCAAAACACACATGAAATACAAGCAAAAAAAATCCCATCTGTGTCATTATTGCAACTAGTGTATAAATAGGAACACAAGTCCATGTTGAAAACAACAAGCACTGAACAAAAAGGGTGACTAGTCCCTCTGTCATCAGAAGTCCTGTCGAATATTTTCTTTGTTCTCATCCCCTTGCTGTTGTTTCATCTTGTTTATTTCACCTTCAAGCTGGACAATTGCTCTCTCGATCTCGTAGTTCTTGCTGACTAATGCAACCCAGCTGAAACAGAACAGAGTGAACATCTGTTAATTGCCCAACTATTGAAAGTGAGATTTATTGCTACTGTTGGGAATATGGCTGACCACTCATTTGCTTACAGCATTCACTGCATCTGCTCAATAAAGGTACAGCATTGGCCATGATGAATTATTTTCCTAGTATCTGCATCCAACATTCTCAGTACTCGCAGAAGCAAATTAACTGTTTAAAACAATACATATACTCAAGGAATGCCAACATTTATGGGTTGCAGTATTTCCACACAAACATTAAGGTAGTGATTAACAGTAGACAGATTACTTGGCCACAGCAGTACTCAATACAATGGTGCCCATTTTCCTGGTTGTGTTCTGTCCTTCCCTACTCTACGGGACTTAAACGAGACAGAACCAGTGCTAATTCAGGACAAAACAGGGTGTAAAATTAGGACCTGGGAAATACACCTGACCTTCACAACACACTGCCAACAGACCCCTGGCAAACAGGGAGCTGATAAACTGAAGTACCAGCAACAATAGATAACAACCCTCACCGTTATTCAGTGAATCGTTTTTTTTAAACATTGTAAAATGTCCTGAGATCCTTTACTTAGTCGAAATTATCAGGAACTCAGGGTGCAGTGACGGTTAGACATCCATCCCATCAACATCCACCTTTAGTTTTATCATGTACTCTAATTTGTTTCAGTCCAAGCTATTTTTCATCCTCTGGTAATGAGTTCCATCTTCTCCAAGAAATATCTGCTTCTTTTCCAGTTAGATTTACAGCTCAACATTATTACCTTCATTATTTCCCTTTTTTGTTGATATTTTAATACCTCCCCTTCTGAATACATTAGCTCATGTAGTACCACCAGGATGTGAGTGAACTGACTGATGTTATTCTGATCGATGTTACCCAGTGCTGGATTGAGTATCAGAGAAATGAGTCTGCCAAAGTACTCCTTTAATTGCAGCTACTTTGATGTGCCAACTAACAAGTCATTGGCTCAGCTAGACCACTGTGCCAAGTTCTACCATGTCTTTTTGAATTGTGGGGACATTCTAAGATTTATCATTCAAAACGCATTTCTGCTACAGCACAATAGCAGACAGGATGCAACAATAATAACAGGGTGGTTTAAAATTAAGAGCCATACAATTAGCTATGTTCCCACTCTATAAGCTCAGGCTTCACTGCTACACAAAAACAAATCCTATCACTGAGAAATGCTGGAAATTAGCATGTTGCATTTAATTATGCTTATGGATACCACCCAGTACAGGACAAAAAAATTTGCATTCTCTAACCAAAATACTCAAACAGTTGATGTTGTGGGCCAAGACCCTTCATCAGGACTGGAAAGGAAGGAGCCAAAAGCCTGAAATGTCAACTGTTTATTCATTTCTGCAGATGCTATCTGACCTGCTGAGTTCCTCCAGCATTTTGTGTGTGTTCCTCTGGATTTCCTGCAGTATCTTGTTTTACCAAAATTTTCAAAGATTCATTTAATGTCAGAGAATGCACACAGTATACAACCTGAAATTTGTACACTTCAGACATCCACAAGAGACTCCACAGAATGAATGATAGAAACATCGAAGCACCAAAACCCCCCCTCGCCCACCCAACAGCAAAAGCATCAATCCCCACCTTCCCCCCAAATTGCGCCAGTGGAAACACTAACCCCCACCCCCCAAGCAACAGCAAAAGCCCTCAAAGAGACTTTGTGTTTACTCAATAAATAGACTAAGATTATTAAAGCCAGAGCTGTTCTGTTCTACTTCTGTCCAAGCCAGTACCTCTTACAGTTCCCAAATGCAAACAACCAGAAGGGGGCCTACGAATCCTTGCCATGCTCTGCTCTCACCCCTTCTCATCCCAGGCAGTGCAAGTAGCAGGGAGAGCCACTTTGATCCTTGCCTTCCTCCCCACCAGCCTCTGCATTCAGTGGATCATCTTTCACTGTTTCTGCCAACTTGAACAAGGTCCACTAAGACAGCTGCCCTTCCCCTTTCAGCAGTTTGAACATCAAGTTTTCCTCAATGAATACTAGACTACTATGGTACAAGAAAGATGCTATACGTTCTGTACAGATGCAGATAATCCAGTTGTAATCCTTTCCAATTGCACAATTAACAACCGCATCAATGCCAAGAATCCAGGCTGAGATGGGTAGAAATATAAGAATGAGAAGAATGAAAGCAATCAGACAGGAAAGTGGATTTGGGCTGAACATAGATCAGCTGTGGCCTCACTGAATGTAGAAAAAAAATTAAGGCATTGCCTGACTTACTCCTGCAGCCATCTTCCTTTTTTTTTAAACAAAGTGCAAGAAGTTTCCTAGACAGTCCTCCCTCAGTACCTTCCATCTCCTTTCCCCGGCTGCCTGTAATTCTACTTTCCCTTCCCACTTTCTTTATCTTCCAGTAGTCCAGCCATCCTTATCCTTTCCCCAACTGCTTATGATCCAACCACCATCCTTGTATCCTTTCTTATATTCAGCTATGTTAGTTCCATTCAATGCAACCATCCTGTCTCAGCCTGGGCTTCACTACTCATTCTCCACCCAGTTACAAATTTTACTCTCACCCTCCACTCATTACCTCCATCCTCAACATATTTGCTATTTGAAATCTGTTCTCCATCTAGTTCCATTAAAAGACATTAACCCCAAATCTCAACAGGTCCTCTCTTCAAATAGGAGCTTGAATCTGCAGAACATTTCAGGGGAGTTGCTTTGCCTAGGTTATGGCGACCACTAGGCCCTAGCCACAGTGTCACCTTGGACGCAGTGGCCTGTTGCAGCTGCTCAGGGGAGAGAGTAGGGGCCTCTGCCGGGCCTGCTGGGTTGGGAACTGGACCCTCCTGACAGTGCTGCACTTTGGTGTTCAGTGCAAGAACAAGCTGGACCAGGACAGTCATGGCACTCGGGGTCTTGGGCTATATATTTTTTTCCTTTGTGACTATATGTTTTTCTGAAATCGTACCCATATATTCTATTTGTGGTATGTCCTACTGCAGTGTGCTGTTGATAATGTGTTTTGTAACTTGGCCCCAGAGGAATATTATTTCATTTGGGCATATCCATGATAATTAAACTCAAACTTGATTATTTCCAGCTTCCTATTATTTTAGATTATCTTCATTTGCAGTGTTCTACTTTTGGATTACCCTCAGCATTTCAACAGTACCATCTCAACTGCTACTACTTGGGAGTCTAACTACTGGTACTCCTCTCCCAGTTTCTCACAACCCAACCACCCTTTCTCCATATGTTCAAAGTTCAAGTTCCAAGTAAATTAAGTACATTTACAGTACCGTGCAAAAGTCCTGTAAAGTGAAGATGCTTTCAAAAATAATGAAAAGCTTCTAAATATTAAAAAGAGCATTAACCGGAAAAAGCTAAATCAAATCAATATTTACTGTAACCACCCTTTGCCTTTAAAACTGCATCAACTTTCGTGCAGTTTTATAAGAAAATCAGCAGGTAGGTTATTCCAAGCATCTTGAAGAACTTGCCACAGTTCTTTTGCAGACTTTGGCTGTCTCGCTTGTTTCTGTCTCTCCAGGTAATGCCAGACAGTCTGGAAGATGTTGAGATCAGGGCTCTGTGGAGGCCATACCACCTGTTGCAGAACTCCTTGTTCTTCTTTTCACTTAAGACAGTTAAGATGGTATTGTGAGATGAGAATCTGCTTATACTTCTCAGCATTGAGGATTCCATTAATTTTGGCCAGATCACCAGCTCCACGTGCAGAAATGCAGCCCCAAACATGCAGGGAAGCTCTACTGTACTTCACTGTTGTCTGCAGACACTCATCCATGCAGCACTCTTCAGCTCTTCTATGGACTGACCAGCTGTCTCATGTTTGAGCCAAATATTTCAAATTTTGAACTGTCAGTTCAAGAGCTCTTGCTGCAATTTTTCAGCATCCCCACTTCCTGGGTTTTTGTGTGTAGGTGAGTCTCTTGACTTTGTTTCCATTTCGGAGGAATGGCTTTTTGGCAACAACTCTTCCATGAAGACCACTTCTGACGAGACCTTTCCTAACTATAGAGGTGCGTACCTGGATTCCAATGATTTCTGAGAGTTCAGACCCGATGGTAGTGCTGGGCTTCTCCTGATTTAGAAGGGATATCAGTTCAATGAATTTCTTGGTTGCTGCACCAGTTTCCGTGGCTGACCACTGCATTTCTGCTCCTCAGCCTTGCCCGTTTCTTTGAGATTCTCCAGTAGAGCTCAGACAGCACATCTGTCTGCCGCAAGATCTCTGTTTAGCAGAGACCTTGCTGAGGCACGATGACCACCTCATGGCTTGTTACTATGCTCACTCTTGCCATGGTGTAAGAATTGATGACTTGAAGGTTAAACTGGCACATCTGGTACACCCTCACCTTTTAGTGTTGTTGTCCTTCACCCAGTTTGATTCCTTCTACACCCATTTCTATTTCAATTAATCAGTTCAGTTCATTGTCATTGATCATTGGCACTTCTTTTTATTTGGGTTATACACTTAAAAGTAATCAAGTTTTTATTTGAAAAGTGGGGTAATGACATGGTTAAGATTTCTACTGCTAATGCTGTGGGGTACTTCATTTAGTAGCTTTCTGTAAGAGCAGTGTGCCCTGTTGGTAGAATGTTTTGGTTTCGGCTAAAGATAAGGGGCTATGATGTTCAACTTCGGAATGTTGTGTCAGCCAATCAAGATGATGGAATTGGGAGAAAGCGGTGGGAGATTCGTGATGGACACTGGGGGAGGGGGGGGGGGTCGTGGTCTTTTTGGTGGGAGATACAAAGACAGGATCACGAATGATGCCATGTACATATTAGACTGGTTTAACTGTAATGGGTCCTTCTATTTATTTCTTATTTTCTTTCTCTTAATAACTGTGATAAAGCTGAAGTTAGTAAGTACATTTTCTTTATAATTGTATGCTGTGTATGATCTGTTACTGTATTTCTTGCCAACTGATGATTGTGTATGAGCAGTATTTACACAAGATTCACTAAAATTAGGGTTCCGTTAATCAAAACACCCCAACTTTCCTGTTTGGTTGAACCCCAAATCATACTGACCCTAGACGTATATTGTTGATAAAACATGGCCTTCTCACCGCCGAGTCACGTGGCTGTTAGGAGAGCCGACTAACGGGTCAAGTCTGCACATGAGCCCTGTTTAGGTACTACAGTGCTCTATTAATATCATTTAATGAAACAGAAAAATTTCTCCATAACATTTAATTTTTTGGAAAATGAATGTTTGGAAATTTGCAATTTGTTCTTTTCTACTGATACACTAATGCTGAAAACAAAGAAAAAATAAACACCTGAAAACAAAGCTTATATAAAAACCTAGGGTGCCCAAGACTTTAGCACAGTACTGTATGTCACTATATACAACCCTGAGATTGGTTTTCTTGCAGGCATACTCAGTAAATCCAAGAACCATAATAGAATCAATGAAAGACTGCACCCAAAAGAAAGCACCAATGTGCAAAAGACAACAAACTATGCACATACAAAAACAAAAATTAATAAACAATAAATATCAAGAAGCTGACATGAAGAGTCATTGAAAGTGAGTCCATCGGTTGTGGGAACAGTTCAATGATAGGTCAAGTGAAGTTATCTCATTGGTTCAAGAGTCTGATGGTTGAGGGGTAATAACTGTTCCTGAACCTGGTGGTGTGAGTCCTGAGGCTCTTGCACGTTTCTCACAGTTGCCATCAAGAAGTTGTTGCATGTCTTGTGTGGTGAAGGTCCTTGGTGATGGATGCTGCTTTCCTGTAACACTACTCCATGTGGATGTGCTCAATGGTGGGGAAGGCTTTACCCATTACTTTTCCATTCAAGGGCATTGGTGTTTCCATACTAGGCTGTGATGCAGCCAGGCAATATACTCTACTACACATCTATACAAGTTCGTCAACATTTTATATGTCATAATGAATCCTCACAAACTCCTATGAAGCAGTGGCGCTGCTGTACTTTCTTTGTAATTGAACTTCCGTTCTGGGCCCATGATAGATCTTCTGAAATGATAACACCGAGGAATTTAAAGTTGCTGACCCTCTCCAGCTCTAATTCCCCAATGAGGACTGGCTCATGGACCTCCAGTACCCCCTCCTGAAGTCAATAATCAGCTCCTTGGTCTTGCTGACATTGAATGAGAGGCTTTTGTCCTGGCACCACTCAGCTAGATTTTCAATCTCCCACTATATGCTAATTCGTCACTACCTTTGATTAGGCCAACAACATGGATGTTGTCAGCAAACTTAAGTTGGCACTGGAGCAGTGCTTCACCTCATGTCGTAAGTATAAGCAAGTAGAGCAGGTGGTTAAACACATGGCCTGGTGGTACATCTATGCTCTGGAGATTATGGAGATGTTGTTGCCATACGTTCTGAGTATGCATGTGAAGAAATTGAGGATCCAATTGTTCAAGGAGGTATTAAGGCCTAGGTATTGAAGTTTACGGTTAGTTGTGAGGGTACGATAGTTTTAAATGCTGAGCTGTTGTCAATAAAGACTACATCTTTGCTATCCAGATGTTCCAGGATTGAGTGAAAGCCAATGAAATGCCATCTGCTGTGGACCTGTTGTGCCAGTAGGTAAATTGGAGTGGATTTAAATTGTACCTCAGGTAGGAATTGATGTTTTATCATCAACTTCTCAAAATACTTCTTCACAGTGGACGTAAATGACGCTGGACAATAGTAATTTAGGCAGGTTTCTACCTTCTTCTTAGGCACTGATATAACTGCAGCCTGCTTAAAGCTGGTGGATACGTTAGACTGCTGATAGGGAGGTTAAACATATCGTTGAATACTCCAGCCAACTGATCAGCACAGGTACCCTATCTAAGCCATGTATTTTCTGTGGGCTTACCCTCCTGAAGGTTCCTCCATGCTTTGATAGTCAAAAGCACAGAAGGCATTGAGTTCATCTGGAAGTAAAGCCTTGTTGTCACTCACATCACTTGATTCGATTTGTAAAATGTAACAGGATTTAAGCCCTGTCACAGCTAGCGAGCATCCTTCAGTGGTTCAAGTTTAATCCAGAATTGCCACTTCATCTGCAAGATGGTTTTCTGTTTATCATACCTGGACCTTTTGTTTCTTACTTGGTTGCCAGACTTGAATGCCACTGATCTGGCCCTCAGCAGATTGCAGATCTCATAGTTCATCCAGGGCTTCTGGTTGGGGAATTCTCTAAATGATTTTGTGGGGACACACTCATCTATGACTATTTTTATGAAGTCCGTGACAACCATGGTGTATTCATTCAGATCTTCTGATGAGTCCTTGAACACGGCCCAGTCAAACAGCTCGAAGCAATCCAGTAGCTGCTCCTCTACCTCCTGCGATCACCTTTTTGTTGTCCTAATCTCTGGAGCTTTGCTCCTTAGCCCCTGCCTCTACGCAGGTAAAACTGGTCTGATTTCTTGAAATGTGATGTGGGCATGGAACAACAGGTATTCCTCATCTTTAATTCGGCAGAGATTTCTTCTAACAAGACTGAATAAAGTCCCGACTATAATTTGAAACACACTGGGGTTGACAGTTTCTTGTTTGATGATGACAGCATTCAATATCTTTTGAGTGCCTGGTTACTCGAGTGTCAGCTTTTGGTGATATGTAAACTGCAGTCAGGATCACTGAGAAGGACTCTTTTGTTAAGTCGGAACTTAATCGTTAGATGCTCTAGATAGGGGGAACAAGAGTACGACAAAACCACCACATTGGAGCACCAGAAAGTTTATCATGAAACACCCCCCCCCCCCCCCACAACATTTTGCTTTCTCCAAATCAGTTCAGTCCAATCTGAGTATTGAAAAAACCCTGGGGTCTTACTGATGCATCAGTAATGTCTAGAGTGAGCCATGTCTCCGTGGAACACAATGCAGCAATTTCTCATTTCCCTCTGATACAGCAATCTTGCCCTTGGGTCCTCAATTCTGTTCTCCAGTAAATGAACATTTGCTAACAAGATGCTGGGTAGAGGGGTACCTCATTCCTCTGTTTTTCAACCTGGTTTGGAATTAACCATTCTTCTCTCACTTTTGACTGTGGCGATGTACCTTTGTCTGTTTAAAGGTGCCATACCTGCATGCTTGAGAGTTATGTCCACTGAGTATTCCAGAAGATCACAAAATTGGTAATTCATTAAGATGGTTCAAAAATACATTGCTTAAAGGGAAATTATATGCTGCAGATTTCAATGAGACTAATTCAAAAGAGATATATTTAGAAGTTTTGCAAGCAGCCTGCAGCATGTTGCCATGGTTCACTGGCGCCATCTTTGATCAATTATGATTTTGCCTATCCTCCTCCTTCCCATACATTCTAATGATTTAACCTTTGGCTCTATTTTCCCATTATATTGATCTGATCTTTTAAGTGGCTTTTTGGCTTGACTATCACCGTCCTGGCTCCGAGTTCATCAATCCAACTCCCCTCTCTGTTTGTTCCCTTTCCCCTTTGAACTAACCATCTGCTCTCCTTTTGATATTTCGTTTCCTCCCAATTCTCTGACCATATTCTTTAGTTCTTTAATTCAATTCGCCTCTTCCTCCCCACTTTTTCCATTTATCTTGCTATCATCAGTTCCTCTCATTTTAACCACCCTGTCCTCATTCTTTGATCTAACCATCTTGTCCCAGTTCCCAATAATTTAATTACTGCCTCATTTCTTTTGATCTTTTCTTTTTCCTTCTCCTACTTTCTTTTAAATCAGCAGCTTCACAGTTTGTTTTAATCTGTCGTACCGCTCCCTTCCTTTCCGCTCTGGAACCACTCCACTTGTCCTGACCGTTCAGACAATCACATTATTCCATTTCTGTGTGTTAGAATCTGCCACCTTACTGCAGTTGGTCAGCACATTCCGTGCTGGTGCACAGCACACATGGCCCATGAGCCAGTCTTTCCAAACTGGTAATTCAGTGACAAGCTAATTGATTTGCTTTTCATATATGTGATCTTTATGGGTTAGATTTCTGCATTCATTTCCAAAGTAAATAAAAGATACTTTGAGCAGAAGAAAGGCTACTTTACAATACAAAGACAGATTTTTTTTTGTTCCACTACTAAATATATTACTTACACTTCTCTACAATTATACAAGTATTCATCCTCAAGGAAATCAAGTTTTCAATTTACGTTTACTGAAGCATTCCAAATTTAATACTACTGGAGGTGGCAGAAATTTCGGAGAATTACGTGCTGGACGCGGAGACGGGTGGGGTGGTAGGTGAAGACTCCCACCACCCCACTAGCCTTCACATCCAGCACATAATTCTCCAAATTTTTCGCCACCTCCAACTGGATCCCACCACCAAGCACATCTTTCCCTCTATCCTATAATTCCTGCTTTCCACAAAGATCGCTCCCTATGCGACACCCTTGTCCATTCGTCTCTCCCCACTGATCTCCCTCCCAGCACTTACTCTTGCAAGCAGAACAAGTGCTACACCTGTCCCTACACCTCTTCACTCCAGGTGAGGCAACAGTTCACCTGTTAGTCTGTTGGGGTTATATACTGTGTTTGGTGCTCCTAGCGTGGCCTCCTGTACACTGGTGAGACCAGTGTACACTGGGAGACTGCTTCGCTGCCGAGCATCTATGTCAGTCTGCAGAACAAAGGTGGATATCTCAGTGGCCACCCATTCTAATTCCACTTCCCATTCCCCTATGTCCACCCACGGCCTCTTTCACTGTTGTGATAAGGAAACACCTAGGTTGGAGGAACAACACCTTATATTCCATCTGGGTAGCCTTCAACCTGATGGCATGAACATCGATTTATCAAACTTCCAGTAATGCCTCCCCCACGACCCCATCCTGCTTCACCATTTCCCATCCTCTTTTCCCTCTCTCATGTTACCTTCTTGCCCGTCCATCACCTCCCTCGGGTGCTACTTCCCCCTTTTTCTTTCTTCCATGGCCTTCTGTCTCTTTCACCAATAAACTTAGTCTTTGATTCACCCCTACCCCCTCAAAGTTTTACCTATCGCCTGGTGTTTCTCTCTTCCTTCCCCCTACCTTTCAAATCTACTCCTCAACTTTTTTTCATCAGTTCTGCCAAAGGGTTTTGGCTCAAAACGTTGACTAATTTTTTCTATGGATACTGCTGAGTTCCTCCAGCATTTTGTGTGTTGCTCAGATTTCCAGCATCTGCATATTTTCTTGTTTGTTAACTGCTATTCTGTCCAGCAGCACACATCCAGCACGACAACCGCCCCCTCCTAAACCTCAGACTCACAAAATTCAGGAAATAAAATGTGCAAACTCAATTAGGACACAGATGCATGGCCTTCAACAACAAATTGCCTGGGAAATAATTGCAAATTAGTAAGCCTCAGCTCCTGTTTTTCTGCAATTGGATGGTTCTTTCATGGTGCCTCACCCTCCATTTATTCATTTATATGTCCATTTTTCTTCATGATTACATGTGATGGTTATCTAAGAATCACAAACTTCAAATTGATCTGCAAATATGGTAAATTACATAACTCAGCTGAGGACCACAGTCAGATTTCCTTGCCTTGGTTTGATCTGATGCCATGAGGTTTTGTAGGAGCCAGTCAATTTTGAGAAGACTTGAGGGCCATCTCTTCCCAACAGTGTACCATTGTACCCCCACTTCTGGAAGTCTGTCCTTTGATGGACCAGTGTGGGTTATAGGCTGAAAGTCACGATGTTGTTACTGTAATTGTCAGAGTTTCTTTCAGCGTTTGTGGAACGGCACTTTAAATTATATAAAAGTCATGCTGGCTGAGTTGGCTTTATATTTTCTCACACTGGATGAACCACTCAGCGTTGCAGTCAGGTTTTGTTTTAGGTTTTCTACAAATGAATGGCTTTTCAAGCAAATACAAACTATAAGCATCTTTCTAACTGCTGTGGGTCTGAAGGAAGAAATAGAACATTCCAAACAAGAACAGTTGATTTTCTTCCCCAATGTGAAGCAAACATGTTTTTTTCTTTTAAAAAAGGCACTTGGTTGTTCTGTCCTCACCACTGCTGAGACTAACATTTTGTTCCAGATTATAACCACATTTATGTTCTCCAGATGCCACGATGGGAACTGAATTCATCTTCAGATAAATCCAGGGTGCTATTAGTATTGTTTTGCACGTTTACATTTAACAGACAGCCATGTTGGAGGAATTCATTCATCAGCTCCATCAGGGGCACAGTATGTTTGCTGTATGAAAGGGATATGCACGCAGTGTTACTTTTTTTTCCCTCGAGTCAGTTGATCATGCACAAATCTTGACAGTGGAATCAGATTTATATTCACACTGGCACTATTTTGAACTGAGAAATAAGCAAACTTGCAAAACTATGTCAAGATGTACAAGTTGGTAAATGTACCCCTCAGCCTTTCAATAAGTACAGCAAATTCTACAATCCAACATCATTTCACTCACTTGGATTCCATTTCTCGAAGTTTACTGCCAGCAGCAAGCTGGTCGTTTTTCCTCAGCCAGTTTAGGTCTTGAATTTGTTTTCTGAATCAAACAAAATTGTGTACACAAAATTAGGAAATTGATAATGTTGATTAAAAAAATTGTTCCTCAAAAATGGAACTGAGAAACAGAGGATTTTAATTTTTGATTACCATTTAATGACATTAGGAAAAAGTGCTTGACATGACACTGGCCTATAATCCCTTCCACATAATACATTGAGGTGACACTCAGCATTTATGCTCAGATGGAATCAATAGGCAAGGTGATGAGACACTGGAGATCACCTGCTGACCTGCACCTTCAGTATAGAAGAGGGGGAAAAATAAATGTACAAGTTGGAAGGAAAAAATCCAACACTTTAAGATATTACTCCCATAAATTATTAACTTCACAAAAAAATTATAAATAAATTCTTTTTCCCAGATACTGGGGCCACAAGGTGCTTTAGAAAATCTGCCAAAAAATGCATGCAGTTTGCAGACTAGACATCCAACCAGTACAGAAAACAACACAAAAATAAATCAGGAGAAAGTACTTCCTCACTGCTGAAACAAGTCAGATCAATCTCTGCCAAACCACTACAGGAGTGCAATAGACATAGCAAACACTGGACGAGCTCAGCAAGTCAGGCACCATCTGTGTAGAGAAATAACCAGTCGACGTTGTGGGCCAGGAACTTTCATCAGGATTGGATAGGAAGGGGGCAGAAGCTAGAATAAGATGGTAGGGAGAGAGGAAGGAGGACAGGCTGGCAGGTGATAGATGAAACCAGATGAGGGGAAGGGTGGGATGAAGTAGGAAGCTGGGAGATGATAGGTGGAGAAACTAAAGCACTAAAGAAGGAATCTCATAGAGGACTGGCAGTACACTCAATAGTTTAAATTTCACAACTTAAGCAAGTTTCAAACACTTCCTTCTAGTCCACTAATTGTTTATTTGCCATGCTGAATTTAAGAATTTACTGTGCACATATATAAAGGAAATTCAATACAAAAACGCAACTTTGTATTGAAATATATTTCAGAGTTCACATTCAAAACCAAACATTTCAGCTTTGCAAAGGTTTTAAAAATGTATTATTCTGCTTGATATCGTCCAGCCCCATTCTGAATTATGATCCCAATTCTCCAAGCAACTTTATCAGCAATGAACAACATACATAATTCGGTGCTTAGTTACAGAAAAATAATAAGCAAAAAACTGCATATAGAACACAATAATATGTTTAACACTCCTAAAGCTAAGCATTCTCCCAATCATTTTTCCAAGGAACACATGGCAATATTTCATGCAACACACCCGAGAAGCAGAAGCAGTAAAACATTCTGGAGCATTTAACTATCATAACATGACGGTTTTTGATAAGATCATTCAGATTAAATGTGCACTACAAACAGCAGCACACAGAAAATGCTGGATGAACTCAGGTCGGGGAGCATCTATGGAAGGGAATGTACAGTTGACAATTTGGGCCAAGACCCTTCATAAAGTCTCAGCCCAAAATGTTAACTGTTCATTTCCCTCCACAGATGCTACCCGACCTGCTGAGTTCCTCCAGCAATGAGTGCATTGCTCAAGATCTCCAGCAACTGCAGAATCTCATGTCTCTAGTTAAACCATTGAAAAATTTAAACTTTTATGATAGTGATCTGTCTCACTAACGCTACAATCAGATGGCTGAAGCCAGAAGTTCTAAAAATTTGTACATGCTAAGAATTGTTGTGGATAGATCTACTGTCTCAAGAGTAGATATCTTCTATCCATAAACCCAAGGGTAAACAGCCATTCAGCATCTCCTTCAACTGGACCAACAATTTACACAGGAGTAACAATCACCAGACAGACAAAAACCACATGTAAAAATTGGCACAACAGCAAAACTCCAAAATACTAACCTTAGTCTCTGCAGCTCCTTCTGAGCACTTTCAATCATCTGTACCAGATTGCTAATGACAAGGGAAAAAGGAAAGGTGAAAAAGAAATTTTAAAACGCTTGTAAAATTATTATTTGGTTACCAACTAATCTGTTATGAATTGGATGAACAAATTTCCTCCAACTTCATTGACTTAATGCTTTGCCAGCTTGTGTACCACTCATCTCCATTTTTGGCACTGTTTCTGCTTATCTACTGTTGAACTTTCATCTTAGTCATAGGTACCACTAGCCTCGGGTATTCCTACATTTTTGTGTCTGGCCTCATAGGAAAATTACCTTTCTGAAATCCCGAGTGTTTGTAAGCCAGCTGACCAGGCAGTAACTGCTATACACCTTTTCACATACTGGACCAGTTTCCATGCTTGCATCATGGGTAGGAGCCTGTGTAGCATTCAAGATATCTTCAAGGAGCAGTGCCTCAAAAAGATGATGTCCATCATTAAGGAACCCCACTACCCAGGACATGCCCTCTTCTCACTGTTACCATCAGCAACTCAGGAACAACGTCTTTCCCTCTGCCCTTCAATTTCTGAATGAACATTGAAACCATGAACACTACCTCACTACTTTTTATTATTTATGTTTTTGCATTACTTGATATCCATACACTTACTGTAATTCAGTTTTCTTCCCTATATTATCATGTATTGCATTGTATTGCTGCTGCAAAATTGACAAATTTCATGACATATGCTGGTCATATTAAACCTGATTCTGATGCAATAGTCTGGAAAATATGCTAGCCTAGCATAGAAATTCTCAGCCTTCCAGGTTTTCTGAATTTTATGGTACATCTTACTTGAGCTCAATAAAAGTTCTGCTGCACGTATTCTAATTTGTACCATCCTGCTCAATTATCCCTTTGCTCACTAACCTATATCGTGGCTCCCAGTCGAGCAACACTAATATTCTCGCATAGTCTTTGAAACCACTTCATAGTCTTAATCAAACACCCAGACAATGAACTAATTCTGAAAACTTCAAGCCCTTCAGCTGTTTCCACTCAAAGATTGCTCAGTTCTGGTCACCTCACTACAGGAAGGACGTGGAAGCCATAGAAAGGGTGCAGAGGAGATTTACAAGGATGTTGCCTGGATTGGGGAGCATGCCTTATGAGAATAGGTTGAGTGAACTTGGCCTTTTTCCCTTGGAACGACGGATGATGACAGGTGACCTGATAGAGATGTATAAGATAATGAGAGGCATTGATTCAGTCAGAGGCTTTTTCCCAGGGCTGAAATGGTTGCCACAAGAGGACACAGGTTTAAGGTGCTGGGGAGTAGGTACAGAGGAGATGTCGGGGTAAGTTGTTTTACTCAGAGAGTAGTGAGTGAGTGGAATGGGCTGCCGGCAACGGTGGTGGAGGCAGATACGATAGGGTCTTTTAAGAGACTTTTGGATAGGTACATGGAGCTGAGAAAAATAGAGGGCTATGGCTAAGCCTAGTAATTTCTGAGGTAGGGACATGTTCGGCACAACTTCGTGGGCCAAAGGGCCTATATTGTGCAGTTGGTTTTCTATGTTTCTATTTCTTTGTTGGCTCCCAATTTTTTTTATCAGCCCAGAATGAAGCCATCCCTTAAGTGGCACATTCCCAAGGTTTGAATCTCCTTCCCTAAACATATTTGCCTTTCTTTTATAAGACATTCTTCAGAATCTTCGTTGCAACAGATCAGATATCTCATTTTGTAGCTTAGGTATCGAATTTTGGAAATTCAATATAGAGATTGGATCACGTTTGGTTACGTCTCTGAGTGAGTCTGCAAAAAGTCCATCTGGTTCACACAATGAATTACAATGGTTACCCGAGGGCAATAAAACCTCTGAACACAATAGTGCAACAAGAAATGGAATGGGATCATTTAATTTTGTGTAGTGGTTTGTGCATCACTATTACAGTTTGCGGCATGGAAATTCGAATGTCAACTCCAACGCTGTCTGTAAGCAGTCTGTGTTCTCCCTGTGACTGTGTGGGTTTCCTCCAGGTGCTCTGGTCA
Source organism: Hemitrygon akajei (assembly GCF_048418815.1). Lineage (NCBI taxonomy): Eukaryota > Metazoa > Chordata > Chondrichthyes > Myliobatiformes > Dasyatidae > Hemitrygon > Hemitrygon akajei. Next base: position 78,184,576 of record NC_133131.1, read on the forward strand.
CCAACACCCCCCCCCCCCCCCCAGTCAAAAGATGTGCTAGTTAGTAGGTTAACCGGTCATTTTCAAGTGTCTTGTGATTAAGCTAGGATGAAATGTGGGTTGCTGGGTGGTGTGGCACATTGTGCCAGAAGGACCTACTCCAAGCTGTATCTCTAAATAAATGTAGATTAAATTGCAGCAATCCCATCACTGAATGGGAATCTTGTGTCTAAAATTCAGTTCACTGAATAGCTAAAAAAAAATGTACAACTAATAATCTTAAATAACATTTGAGAGACGAGAAAAAGCATAAGGGTTATTAATCACATGAAAATGTGATTATTTTACTTCAAAACTGAATACCACTCAACGCCAGATAGCTCCTCTCTCATCCAAGAATATCCTTAGCTCCAACTTGAAACAGAACCTATTACAACAGAAAATAAATATTCCTAATTTTGTCTGTGAACAACTTTTTTTGGGCTGAAGCTAAAACAGGAAGTGCTCAGCAGGTCAGAAAGCACTCATGGAGAATCAAACAAAAAAAATGTTTCAGGTCAGTATCCTGTCATGAGAACTGGGAAAAGTTGGAGGATAAACTGGTTCATCTAATTGAGAGCTGTCGCAACAACAACCTTGCACTCAGTGTTAGCAGGAACAAGTAATTTACTGTGGACTTCAGAAAGGAGAAGTTCAAGGGATCAGCAGTGGAAGGGCAAGCAGTTTAAAGTTCCTGGGTCCAACACATTGATGCAATTGCAAAGAAGGCACAAGACTGACTACATTTTATTAGGAGTCTGAAGAAACTTGATATGTCACCAAAAACTCTTTCAAATTTCTACAGATGTACCGTGGAGAGCACTCTGGTTGCATCACCATCTGTTATTGGGGGCCGCTGCACAGGATCGGAAAACATAAACACTGCCAGCTCCATCATGGGCACTAGCCACCTCAGCATCCAGGACACCTTCAATAGGTGATGTCTCAAGGTGGCAGCATCCATCATTAAGGGTACCCCCCCCCCCCCCCCACAATCACCCAGGACCATAAGGCCATAAGACATAGGAGCAGAAGTCAGCCATTCAGCCCATTGAGTCTGCTCCGCCATTTTATCATGAGCTGATCCATTCTCCCATTTAGTCCCAATCCCCCGCCTTCTCACCATAACCTTTGATGCCCTGGCTATTCAGATACCCATCAATCTCTGCCTTAAATACACCCAATGACTTGGACTCCACTGCCGCCCATGGCAACAAATTCCATCGATTCACCACCCTCAGGCTAAAAAAACTTCTTCGCATCTCTGTTCTGAAAGGGCGCCCTTCAATCCTTAATTCATGTCCTCTCGTACTAGATTCCCCCACCATGGGAAACAAATTTGCCACATCCACTCTATCCATGCCTTTTAACATTTGAAATGTTTCTATGAGGTCCCCCACATTCTTCTAAACTCCAAGGAGTACAGTCCAAGAGTGGTCAAACGTTCCTCATATGTTAACCCTCTCATTCCCGGAATCATTCTAGTGAATCTTCTCTGAACCCTCTCCAACATCAGCACATCCTTTCTTAAATAAGGAGCCCAAAACTGCACACAGTATTCCAAGTGAGGTCCTACCAGTGCCTTATAGAGCTTTTATATTTTATTCCTCTAGAAATGAATGCCAACATTGCATTCGCCTTCTTCACCACCAACTCAACCTTAAAAGTATCCTGCACGAGGACTCCCAAGTCCCGCTGCATCTCAGAACTTTGAATTCTCTCCCCACTTAAATAATAGTCTGCCCGTTTATTTCTTCTACCAAAGTGCATGACCATACACTTTCCAACATTGTATTTCGTTTGCCACTTCTTTGCCCATTCTCCCAATCTATCCAAGTCTCCCTGCAGACTCCCTGTTTCCTCAGCACTACCGGCCCCTCCACCTATCTTTGTATCATCAGCAAACTTAGCCACAAAGCTATCTATTCCATAATCCAAATTGTTGATATACAACGTAAAAAGAAGCGGCCCCAATACGGACCCCTGTGGAACACCACTGGTAACCAGCAGCCAAGCAGAATGGGATCCCCTTATTCCCACTCTGTTTCCTGGCAATCAGCCAATGCTCAATGCATGTATGTAACTTTCCCATAATTCCATGGGCTCTCATCTTGTTTAGCAGCCTCATGTGCAGCACCTTGTCAAAGACCTTCTGAAAATCCAAATACACAACATCCACCTCATCTCCCTTGTCTAGCCTACTTGTAATTTCCTCAAAAAATTGCAACAGGTTTGCCAGGCAGGATTTTCCTTTAAGGAAACCATGCTGAGTTCAGCCTATCTTGTCATATGCCTCCAAGTACTCTGTAACCTCATCCTTGACAATTGACTCCAACAACTTCCCAACCGCTGATGTCAAGCTAACAGGTCTATAATTTCCTTTTTGTTTCCTTGCCCCCTTCTTAAATAGCAGAGTGACATTTGCAATCTTCCAGTCCTCTGGAACGATGCCAGAATCTATTGACTTTTGAAAGATCATTGCTAATGCCTCTGCAATCTCCACAGCTACTTCCTTCAGAACACGAGGGTGCATTACATCTGGTCCGGGAGATTTATCTACCCTTAGACCATTCAGCTTCCTGAGTACTTTCTCTGTCGTAATTGTGACTGCGCACCCTTGAGTGTCCGGTATACTGCTGTCTTCCTCAGTGAGCATATGCAAAATACTTGTTCAGTTCCTCCGCCATCTCCTTATCTCCCATTACAATTTCTCCAGCATCATTTTCTATTGGTCCTATATCTACTCTCAACTGTCCTTTACTCTTTATATACTTGAAAAAGCTTTTAGTACCCTTTTTGGTATTATTTGCTAGCTTCCTTTCATAGTTCATCTTTTCCTTCTTAATGACCTTCTTACTTTCCTTTTGTAGACTTTTAAAAACTTCCCAATCCTCTGTCTTCCCACTAATTTTTGCTTCCTTGCATGCCCTCTCCTTTGCTTTTACTTTGGCTTTGACTTCTCTTGTCAGCCATGGTTGCATCTTTTTTCCATTCGAAAGTTTCTTCATTTTTTGGAATATATCTGTCTTGCACCTCCCTCACTTCTCGCATAAACTCCAGCCACTGCTGCTCTACCGTCCTTCCCGCTAGTGTCCCTTTCCAGTCAACTTTGGCCAGTTCCTCTCTCATGCCACTGTAATTTCCATTACTCCACTGAAATACCGACACATTGGATTTTGGCTTCTCTTTCTCAAATTTCACAGTGAGCTCAATCATGTTACGATCACTGCCTCCTAAGGGTTCCTTCATCTCTATCTCTCTAATCACCTCTGGTTCATTAAACGATACCCAATCCAGTACAGCCGATCCCCTAGTAGGCTCAACAACAAGCTGCTCTAAAAAGCCATCTCATAGACATTCTACAGATTCTCTCTCTTGAGATCTAGTGTCGACCTGATTTTCCCAATCCACTCGCATGTTAAAATCACCAATAATTATCATAACACTGCCCTTCTGGCAAGCCTTTTCAAATTCCTCTTGTAATTTGTAGTCCACATCACTGCAGCTGTTTGGAGGCCTGTAGGTAACTGCCATCAGGGTCCTTCTACCCCTGCGATTTCTTAGCTCAACCCATAAAGATTCTGTACCTTCCGATCCTATGTCAACTCTTCCGACTGATTTAATATCATTTCTTACCAATAAAGCCACACCACCCCCTCTGCCTACCTACCTATCCTTCTGATACACTGTGTATCCTTGGACGTTCACCACAACATCATACCTGCCAATCTGTAGTTGTACAACAAGATCATCCACCTTATTCCTTATGCTGCGTGCATTTAAGTATAACACCTTAAGACCAGTATTTGGTACTTCTTGCTTTGATTGCACTGCAACTCATCCCAATGGCTGAAAATTTGCCCCATCACCTGCCTATCCTTCCTGACATCTTTACTGCTCACTATCTTAGATTTACTTCTGTTTTCCCCCTCCTCCGCTCTATCATTCCAGTTCCCATCCCCCTGCCAAATTAGTTTAAACCCCCCCCCCCCCCCCAACAGCTCGATTAAACCTTCCCGCCACGGTATTGGTCCCCTTTGGGTTCAGTTGTAACCCGTCCTTTTTGAACAGGTCATACTTCCCCCAGAAGAGATCCCAATGATCCAAGAATCTGAAGCCCTGCCCCCTGCACCAGTCTCTCAGCTACGCATTCATCTGCCTGATCCTACTATTCTTGCCCTCGCTAGCACGTGACACAGGTAGCAATCCTGAGATTACTACCCTGGAGGTCCTGCTTCTCAGCTTCCTTCCTAACTCCTGGAAATCTCTCTTCAGGACCTCCTCCCTTTTCCTATCTATGTCATTGGTACCAACATGTACCAAGACAGCCGGCTGCTCACACCCTCCCTTCAGAATATTCTGGACCCAATCCGAGACATCCCGTATCCTGGCACCTGGGAGGCAACACACCATGCGGGTATCTCTATCAGGCTCACAGAATCTCCTGTCTGTTCCCCTGACTATGGAATCCCCTATGACTACTGCATTCCTCTTCTCCCTCCTTCTCTCCTGCACAACAGCACCAGGCTCAGTGCCAGAGACCCGGTCACCGTGGACGTCCCCTGTCAGGTCATCCCCCTCAACAGTTTCCAAATCAATGTACTTGTTGCTGAGGGGGGGGGGGGGGGGGGCAGCCACAGGGGGTGCTCTCCACTATCCGGGCATTTCCCTTCTCTCTCCTGACAGTCACCCAGTTTTCTGACCCCTGTAGCCTAGGGATGACTACCTCCCTGTAGCTCCTGTCTATCACCTCTTCACTTTCCCTAATAAGCAGTAGGTCATCAAGCTGCAGCTCCAGATCCCTAACACGGTCTCTGAGGAGCTGCATCTCTGTGCACCTGGCGCAGAAGTGGCCACCAAGGAGGCTGGAGGTCTCCCAGGATTCCCACATCTGACACCCTGAACAAAGCTTCCTAATTCTACAGGAATGAAACAAGGAAAAATAGGTCTACACACCCACTTACCTTGCCAAACACATTAACTTTTTAAACTGTTAGCTCGTACCATTAACTGTGTGAGTCCTGCTGTTCCTCCGTCTGTCTGGGCCGATTCGTCAAGGGGAAAAAAAAAGAGTTGGTGCCTCGCCTCTTCCCGTTACCCGCCTACACCTGTTGAGCCAAGGCCCTATACCCTGCTGCCCACTGTATAGGGTGGTCTTCTTTTTAAACTCTCCGCGCTGTCCTGTCTACATCAAGTGCCTGCGCAGTCTCGCCGTTCTTGTACTCAAAGAAGCTTTTTAAAAAAACTGCCTTCCTTCACAACTTAGCTCGCATGCCTCCCTTCTTGCCTGGATCCAAAAAATACCCTCTTCCCATTGCTACATCAAGGAGGCGGTACAGGAGCCTTGAGACACACACTCAACGTTTCAGGTACGGCTTCTTTCCCCTCTGACATCAAATTTCTGAATGGACAATGAAACCATGAACACTATACCTCAGTATTTTTGTTCTCTTTTTACTTAATTTTACTCACTTAATTTAATTTTATATTATATATTTCTTATTGCAATTTATAGCTTTAAAAAATATTGTATACTGCTATGTGCTGCTGCAGCTAACTAACTGGTGCTGATATTAAACCCGATTCTGATAAACAGATACAGAGAAAGAGATGGGACTGAGAAAACAAAGGAAAAGATCTGTGACAGAATGTGAAAAGACAATGTTTTATACAAAAAGGAAATAATTGTACAAGAAGAAAAAACACAAATGTAGAAAAATGACAAAATTACCAAAAGAATATGGAAGGAATCTGCAATAAAAATAATGGAAATGCTTATTGTCCATAATGGTGGAGGTCAATTATTCAGCCTAAAACAATTACATCTGGTCCTCTGTACTAAGCTTCCTTTAAAACCATGCAAGAGACAGGAGGAAAATGAGAACAGGCATGAAATGGAGAATTAAAATGCTTGCTGACTGGAAGCCTAGCATGCTTACTGACTGAAGGGACAGTAACATTCTGGAAAGTGGTCACACAATCTGCTTGGTCTCCAGTGTGGAGTAAACCACATCACAACTGGTGAATAGTATACACCAAGTTCAAAGAAGTGCAAGTAAACTGTTGCATTAAGTGAAACAAGTGCTTCTGGAGGTGGGAAGAAAGGAAATAAAAATCACAGCCACAGTGGATTCCTGTTAATTGGGGCATCAGTTAATCAGAGCAGCCACTTATTTGGGACAAGTCTTAAAGAACAAAAACGAATTGAGAAAATAGCCGGGATTTCCTTTGTTTAATTGGGACACTATGCTTGCTGCTTAACTAGAACAGGAGACTGTTGCCAAATAGCTTCTAACTAGCGTCAGTCATGTGCACTTGTGCGGCCATTAGGCACTACCAGTGTGCTTAGAGCTAAGTTTTTAAATAATGACAGTTGCACGTGTTTGTGTTCAAAAGCAGTGAGTTTTTCACTGATAGTTGGTGTGAAATAAGCAAGACGACAATTTAGGGGGGGGCGTCGTGTGATGACGTAGGGTCGAGACGTTGGGAATCCAGCTCCCTCGTAAAAGGTAATGAAATAGGGTTTAAATGAAGAAGAGTTAATAAATACTTACTAGAAACTATTTATAAGCAACTCAGGATTATTTTTGGATATGGCTCCTAAACTGAAACAGAAGAAAGCTACTACTTTGAAGACCGTGCAAGTCGGCAGGGAAAAAGGACTAATCGGCTTGACGAAGCCTCAGACTTAAGTTGGATCTCCACCCAGCGAAGTGCATGGCACTTCTGATGATGCGGGACAGGAAGTTGCAGCAATGTCGGCGGTCTCTAAGAAGAAACGGCAAGAACAACGCATGCGCGAAGAAACAAGTATGCATGAACAGATATTAACAAAACTACAAATCCCAACTACGGCTGGAAGTGAAATTGGAAGTGAATCGGAAGTGGAATCAGACTCTTTGGGAAATACAGAGGATGAAGAAGAGGAAAAGAAGCAAGAGATTAAAGGAGACATAAGAGATATCCTGATATATATGATGAATGAATTAAAAGCTATAAGAACAGATATAAGAAGGATGCAGAATACACTCGATAATGTGGTGGAAAAACAAAAGAAGATGGATAATAAAGTTAAAGAGATGGAAGTAAAAATGGAAGAAAACACTGAAAGAATAGATAAGATAGAAGACAATAATCTTGCTTGGACAATAGAAAGAAAACGGATGTTGGAAAAAATAGATGCGCTTGAAAACTCTAGTAGACAAAATAATATTAAAATTGTTGGTCTTATGGAAGGTACAGTGGGAGAAAATCCAATAAAATTCTTTCAAGAATGGATTCCGAAAATTTTGGAAATGAAAGAAGGAAGCCAAGTAATTGAAATTGAAAGAGCACACAGAGCTTTAAGACCAAGACCTCAACAAGATCAAAATCTAAGATCAATTTTGATATAATGCTTAAGGTACCAAGATAAAGAAATGATCTTGAAGGCAGCTACTCAAGATGCTAAAAAGAGAAATGGGCCATTGATAATAGAAGGGAAAAGAGTTTTTTTTTTATCCAGACATAAGTTACGATCTTCTGAAGAGGCGGAAGGAATTTAATCCAGTGAAAAAATCTTTATGGGAAAAGGGCTATAAAGTTTTATTGAGCTACCCAACAAAATTGATAATTTTCCTGGATAACGAAGAAAGAAGATTTTTCGTTGACTACCGGAAAGCGGAGAAATTTGTACAAGAATTACCTGATGTCCACGAAGAGGAGTAAAGAATTATAGAAATGAAGTGGACTAATGATGAAAATTGAAATAAGGTTGGACTTGATGGACATTTATAAGGAAAACAAAAATAGTTGAAGAGTATTAATTGGGAGTAGAGACATTAATTATTTTCATTTTTTTTCTTCACTAATATATTTTCTTTTTTTTTAGCGGGGGAGCTGGAGGAGCTCCTGATCGATGGCTGCGAGTTTCACGTGTACAATCATGGCGATTGCCATGACCCGTAAAATGGGGGTGGGGGGGGTAATGTTGTGTTCTTTTTATTCGCAACATTATTGGGGGGGTATTTTGTTTTTTTTTTCTTATATATTAGTTACCTTTTTTCTATTTTTCTTCTTTTTTGCCTGGATGGTTGGGGAGAGACTCATAGCAACATGGAGAATTTCAAAGAGTTCCCAAGGTATTATGAATGATTAATTTACTTAATTTTTTAAAGTTTTAATGTTAATGGACTTAATGGACCTGTGAAAAGAAAAAGAGTTTTAACATACATTAAGAAAATGAAAGGAGATATAGCTTTTTTACAAGAAACACATTTAACAGAAACAGAACATAAGAAATTAAAGAGGGATTGGGTTGGAAATGTCATTGCAGCTTCATTTAATTCAAAATCGAGAGGAGTTGCAATTTTGGTTAATAAAACTTTACCAATTAAAATACAAAATGTAGTAATTGATTCTGTGGGGAGATATGTGATTATACATTGTCAAATTTTTTCAGAATTATGGACTTTTATGAACATTTATGCACCAAATGAAAATGATGCAAAATTCATACCAGAAGTTTTTTTGAACTTGGCTGATGCACATGATAAAATATTAATAGGTGGAGACTTTAATTTTTGTTTAGATCCAGTTTTGGATAGGTCAACTAAAGTTGCTACAAAATCAAAAGTAATAAAACTAACTTTATCATTAATGAAAGATTTAAACCTGATTGATATATGGAGAAAAATTAATCCAAGAGAAAGAGATTATTCATTTTATTCAAATAGACATAAAACTTACTCAAGGATTGATTTTTTTTATTATCAAAAAATATTCAGGATAGAGTGAAAAGTGTGGAATATAAAGCAAGAATACTGTCAGATCATTCCCCCTTGATAATGACAATGATAATGATGGATAAGGAGGAATCGATCTATAGATGGAGATTTAATTCAATTTTATAAAAACATCAAGATTTTTGTGATTTTATGAAAAAACAGATTCAATTTTTTTTTGATACAAATTTACATTCAGTTGAGGATAAAATTGTATTATGGGAAGCAATGAAAGCATATTTAAGGGGTCAGATTATGTTATACATCTAAAATTAAGAAGGAATACATGGCAGAAATAGATCAATTGGAAAAAGACATCATAAAGTTAGAAAAAGAATCTCAAAGATATATGACAGAAGAAAAACGAAGACAACTTGTTAATAAAAAACCACAATATAATACACTCCAGACATATCGTACAGAAAAAGTAATTGTGAGAACTAAACAGAAATATTATGAATTAGGTGAAAGATCACATAAGATTCTTGCTTGGCAGTTGAAAACAGAACAGGCTTCTAAAACAATAAATGCAATTAGAACAAGTGTAAATAACGTTACTTATAAACCTTTAGAAATTAATGAAACTTAAAAAAAAATTTATACTGAACTATATCAATCAGAATCACAAAATAAGATTGCTGAGATAGATAAATTTTTATCACAAATAACCCTTCCAAAATTAAATTTGGAAGAACAGAAAGGATTAGATATGCCCTTTACATTAAAAGAGGTTGAAGAAGCTTTAGGATCACTTCAGAGTAATAAATCCTCAGGAGAAGATGGTTTTCCTCCTGAATTTTATAAAAAATTGAAAGATTTATTAATTCCTCCTTTTATGGAATTAATATATCAAGTGGAAAGAATGCATAAACTCCCACAATCTTTTTTAACAGCGATCATAACTGTATTGCCAAAAAAAGATAGAGATCCCTTAAAACCAACATCATATAGGCCTATTTCTTTGTTGAATACAGATTATAAAATAATAGCAAAAATTTTATCTAATAGAATATCTGAATATTTACCAAAATTAATACATATGGATCAAACAGGCTTTATTAAAAACAGACAATCAATGGATAATATAACCCGGTTACTTAGTATAATTCATTTGGCACAAAAAAGAGAGGAAATGAGTGTGGCAGTTGCTTTGGATGCAGAAAAAGCATTTGATAGATTGGAATGGGATTTTTTATTTAAGGTATTGGAAAAATACGAGTTAGGAAAATCTTTCATACAATGGATTAAAACCTTAAATACTAATCCTGAAGCTAAAATAGTTACAAATGGTCAGATTTCAACACCATTTTGCTTAACGAGGTCAACTAGACAAGGCTGCCCATTATCACCTGCTTTATTTGTATTGGCAATAGAACCATTAGCTGAATTAATTAGAACAGATTCAGACATTGGGGGCTTTAGAGTTCATCAAGAAGAATATAAGATTAATTTATTTGCTGATGATGTTTTGATTTATTTAACAAACCCATTGCAATCTTTGCAAAGATCATCTTTTAGATTGGAAGAATATGGGAAAGTATCAGGGTATAAAGTAAATTGGGATAAAAGTGAAATTTTACCCCTTACCAAAGGAAATTATAATCAATGTCGATTAGTAACTCAATTTCGATGGTCAATAAATGGAATAAAATTTATTAGAGTTGATAATGATGTAAAAAATTTATATAAACAAAATTATTTGCCATTATTAAAAAAAATAAAAGAGGATCTTGATAAATGGATGATGTTACCAATAACATTAATAGGTAGAGTTAATGCTGTAAAAATGAATATATTTCCTAGATTGCAATATTTATTCCAAACTTTACCAATACAATTACCTCAGAAGTTTTTTCAAGAACTGAATAAATATGTAAGGAAATTTCTTTGGAAAGGAAAGATGTCAAGAATATCATTGGAAAAATTGACATGTAAATTTGATTTAGGAGGGTTACAACTTCCAAATTTTAAGAATTATTATAAAGCAAATCAACTTAGGTTTATTGCGTCTTTTTTTGATGAAAAAAAAACCGGCATGGATTAGAATAGAATTAGATAAGATAGGAGAAAACATACCAGAAGATTTTATATATAAATGGGAATCCAAATGGATACAGGGAAAAAAAGAATCTCCTATATTAAGACACTTGATTGATTTATGGAATAAGGTAAATATGGACGATGAGATAAAGAAATCTTTATTAGCAAAAAGAACTTTAATTCAAAATAGGCTTATTCCTTTTACAATGGATAATAAACTTTTACATAATTGGTTCCAAAAGGGGATTAAATATATAGGTGATTGTTTTGAAGGAGGTATATTGATGTCGTTTGATCAATTAAAAAATAAATATAAAATATCAAACAACACTCTTTTCTGTTATTTTCAATTAAAGGCTTATTTAAGAGAAATGCTGGGTCAAACAATGTTGATGCCAAAACCTAGTGAAATAGAAATATTAATTCAAAAAGGAAAAATTAAAAAAATTACATCTTGTATGTACAATTTGATTCAAAAACAGACAATTGAATCTGGAATTCACAAATCAAGACAAAAATGGGAATCTGATCTGAATGTTAAAATTGATGGAAAAAGTTGGCCAAGATTATGTTCTGATAGTATGATAAATATAATAAATGTTCGACTTAGATTAATACAATATAATTTTTTACATCAATTATATATAACACCACAGAAAATAAATAGATTAAATTCAAATATGTCTGACCAATGTTTTCGATATAATCAAGAAATTGGTACTTTTTTACATTCTACTTGGTCTTGTTTTAAAATTCAACCACTTTGGATAAATCTAAGACTTTTATTGGAACAAATTACTGGAGTACAACTCCCACATAGTCCAATATTATTTTTATTAGGAGATATTGAAGGGACAATACCGAAACTTAAATTGAATAAGTATCAGAAAAAATTTATAAAAAGTGCATTAGCAGTAGCCAAAAAAGTTATTGCAGTTACTTGGAAATCTGATTTATATTTAACTATGGATCATTGGAATAATGAAATACATAGTTGTATTCCACTTGAAAAAATTACATATAATCTAAGAAATGAATATGACATATTTTTGAAAATTTGGCTCCCATACCTACAAAAGATAGGATTAAATACATAGGTACTTTGAAGATAAAATTATATAGTAATTGGGGAAAGTAAAAATAAATATTAAAATTATTTTGAACTCCATGGAGCATGTGGGGATCCTCCAATATCCAGGCAATCTTTTTCTTCTTTCTTTAGATAAGGGTTAAGGGGGGGGGGGAGATTAATATTATTTTTCTTTTTCTTATTATTTTATTATCACATTTATTCTTTGTAATTTTCTAAAAATTTAATAAATAAATTTAAAATAAGACAATTTAGAACTGTTTTGTTCACTGTGGTTTGAAGCATTCAGGCTTTGAGATGCCAGAAACAGCCAGGAGTAGAAATGTAGCAATTTCACTACTTCACCAAATTAGGAACTAGGAAGAATTAGAAGGTGTCAATAATCATCGAGTGTTACAATGAAAATTAAGATTTGGAGGATGCAATCGACCAAAGCATTGCATCAAAACACCGAGGCAGTAAATATGAAGACGGGGAAGTGATGAAGATGACACATCTGAACTTGACCTACTGACTACACAGGATGCCAGGAAATTTATTGGTGGTTTATGACACTACTTCATGCAGGAGGACAATGAAGGAAGTCCATTATCTGCACCGATATTGTCAATTTATAAGCAATCAAAAGAACACAGTAACGTACACTGGATGAATTCTCCTGTCGATAACTATCCGGAATTAATAGTTTTATAGTACTGTAGTAGTGTTCTAATTTGTTCTGTATTTCATTTAAATACATAACTTGTTACTCAGTTAAATGGTAGTTTTTTTTTTAATATACCTTTCTAACTATTTCCATGAAACATAAGCAAATTCATTGAGAACAGATCATCCACCAATTTTCTACATCAACAAATTGGGTGAATTGGTATGGTAATATACAGTATTGCTCCTGAAGTGTAGTAATTACAGAGGGGATGAATGCCTTTCAGCCTCACAATTCTGGTTTTTAATTTTTCATAAATTGTTGACAGGTTCTGTAATTTTCCTTTGATTTGACATGATGCACATTTTGTAGATTCTCTCAAAAATCCTTTTTCAATATATTTTATATTTAGAAAATGAGACAGTAAAAATGTTAAAGTAGTTGTGGGGGCTGAATACTTTTTCAAGACACTATAGCTTCACCAAAATTCCCCTCCAATAATCAAACGTGTTATTTTTCAAGTACAGACCATAGAAGGTAGCTCAATCCTATGTAAAATTCTGACTGACCATTTTTATCTTTAAAAAGATGTGCTGCAGCCACCAATCCTATTACCACTGCTATTATCCATGAGCAGGCCAACTCCACAAGCACAGCGATTCACTTTCTAGTCCTTCCTTGTTAATGTGTGCAAGCCAGCAGTTTTAACAACTGAGCTAGCAAGAAAACCCTACCTCATCCTCAAATGAGTATTAATTATTGGTGCTATAATTCTTTACAAAAACTGGAATTATAGAAGAGTTCCTGAACTTTTAGCTTCCCTGCATCACAAGTTGAAAAGTGAGGATGTTTATTAATAATTGCAGTAATTTCACTTTCACGGTTCCTCGGATAATGGAGAGATTTGTTAATGAATAGACTTTGACCTGAACTGAAAATCAAGCTTGGTCTTATGTACATCAAGTCACATATGCACCTCAGATGACCAGGCAATAATTATCACTAAGACAGTGTCTAATCATTCCCGATGATATTCAGTGAACCAGAACAAGCTGACTGACAGTTGGGAATTTCAAATTTGACAATAGTTATTATCTCTGATCAGCAATGGGAGTTGAGAGTTCTGATCACTAAATTAGGTGGGGTGTGAGGTTGGGGGGGTAAGCAATTTGGTACAGACACAGTATCTTCAACTATCAGATAACCTCCTAATTATGGGAAAGTACAGTAGTCAGTTCAGAACCCTTAGAGTTACAAATGGAATTGGACACTTGCAAGTCAAAAGCAACATACAGAAATTGCTGGAGGACTCAGAAGGCCAGGCTGCAACCATGGAAATGGGTAAACAGTCGATGTTTTGGGCCTAGACTCTTCTTCAGAACTGGAAAGGAAGTTGAGAAGATGCCAGAAAAAAAAAATGGTGGCAGGGAAGAGGGAATGGAGGATAGCTAGAAGGTGATAGGTGAAGCTAAGTGGGTAGGAAAGAAAGGGCTGGAGATGAGGGAATCTAATGTGAGAGGAGATTAACCATAGAAAAAACAGAAGGAGGAGGGGACCCAGAGGAAGGTGATAGACAGGTGGGAAGAGGCAAGAGACCAAAGTGGGGAATAGAAGAGGGGAAGGGGGGGAGGGGAAAGCAATATGTTTTAGAAAGGAAAAAAATTGTCATAACTAGACAGGATGTTAAAGAAATAATTGCAAGACTACTTAGAAAGAGCAGGTGAATAAAACTAATCACACCCTTAATTCCATTACTGGCATGATTGGCTAAACGATTTTCTTTTATGCTTTAGGATTTGATGATATGTATCATTTTACATGTATTCTTTTTGTTCTGGTTGTATTCTTTCATGTAAAAATTGTGTACTTTACAATCAGGTGAATGCTGCTTGTGTGACGCCACATACCTGTGATGCATCTGCATGCAAGCAGTACCCATGCAGGTTACAATAAACGCGACTTTGACATACGTACTCATTATAGACTTTCCACGCATTTGACCCATGCTGCGACATCAGCTCCAGATTCTCAATTCTCACTGCCTGGTGTTCAAGTTGTGCCATGGAGTTGTTCACTGACTCCTGCCATGCAGTGATATCATTCTTCTGTCCTGAAGATGGAGCAGGCAGTTCATACCTATAAAACAGAAAGAAAAATAAAGAATGAATTGACAATTACTTAAGGAATTTTCTCCTCTTCCTCATCAACTGAAAATGCAGAGTATCCTCAATTCCATAAGTTGCCACTAACATAATATTTCACAAGTGCAAATTCCTCTGATTGTGCACTAAGACTGTGCTCGACTGTTATCTTTTGGAATTTAGTCATACCATCAGCAGACTTTCCGCAATGTTGAATAGAGCTATACATTCTCCAACTCCTTGGTCCACACTTCCTTCTCTCCAATCATTCCCCTTCTCAATCTACTTACCCATTCATCTGCTAGAGATGTTATACATTCCTTTCTATTCTGTTTTCCTCACTATCCAGTTAGTCCATACAGGCAAAGCACTAATCCATATGCACTTGTTTCAACCTAGTGCATTGTATTTAGTGTACAGGCAGTCCCCGGGTTACGAACGAGTTCTGTTCCTGAGTCCGTCTTTAAGTCAGATTTGTACGTAAGTCAGAACAAGTACCCTAGATTCCGGACTACAGAGCGCACCTGATTAAAAGCCGCTGGCTCTAATTTTAGAAATAAAATCAATTTTTTAATTGTACAGGCCGCACCGGATTTCCGGCCGCACCGGATTTTCGGCCGCAGGTGTCCCACGTTGTAATATGAGATATTTACACAGAAAGATATTACACGTGTTGGGCTTCAAATTCTGCCCTGTGTTCGTTTTGGAAGAGAGACAACCAACACCGGATTATAGTGCAGCGTGGCTTTATTGCAGAACGCGTTCTGCCTTCCCCTTACATTCTGCTCTTATTTATACCCCTTTTTCCCCCAAACCAAACCCTCGCTACACATATTTGGTAAGGCTAAACTTTGTTATACCTATTTGGTAACATCGGACACTTGTGTCCTTATTGGCCCGATACCATTCACTCACGAGTTTTCCTGTTTTTTTGTTTACTGAATCGCTAGCAGTTTCGGTGCAGCGGAATCCTCAGTTTCGCTCCCTCCCTCCCTTGTACTGCTGTCTAATATCACGTGAGCCACTCCTGACCTGAAGCGGCAGTCCCAAATTAATCCTAACACACGTGAGGATTTTTTAAACTTTTAATTAAATCCGTATGGTAACATAAACAAATACATATTGCAAATGCTTTTTTTCGAACCGTGCCTGTAACACGGCTACTTTTAAAATACATACCTTTCGGTAACACACAAATTACGTTGGGTATACTTTTTTACTGAACAGTGCATGAACAACATTCCAACATCTCCTAACGACTGGTTAAAAAAAATATATACTGCAGCCTACCAGGAAAAGTTATTGATCGCCTTCTTCATCTTCCTCCTGCGCACTAAAACCATCAAAGTCCTCTTCTTCAGTGTCCGAATTGAACAACCTCAGGATCTCATCACTCACTTCAGTCTCTTCGTTGTCGCTCTCACTTGAGCGCACGCGATCCTCTTCATCACGCAGCAGTCCAGCCTTTCGAAACCCGTTGATGATGGTGGATGTTGTGACATGGCTCCAAGCATTTGGGATCCACTGGCAGACTTGAGTTAAAGATGCTCTTCGCATGTGGCCTGTTTTGGTAAAGGATTTCTCGCCGCTCGTCATCCAAGTCTCCCACTCAATGCGTAGTGCCACTTTAAATGCCCGGTTCACGCTGATGTCCAGTGGCTGCAAATACTTCGTGGTGCCCCCAGGAATCACAGCTGGAATTGAGTTTGTACTCTTGATGGCAGCTTTCACTGAATCTGTTATATGAGCCCTCATGCTGTCCATAACGAGCAACGCTTTTTTTATGTGAAAAAATCCCCCCGGTCGCTTGGCGCAGCACTCTCTGAGCCAATCCTTCATTAGACTCTCCATCATCCAACCTTTCTTATTGACTTTCACCATGATTTCTTTTGGGAATTTTTCCTTTGGCATTGTCAGCCGCTTAAAAATCACCATCGGTGGAAGCTTTAGTCCGGATGCTGTGCCGCTCAGAACACAAGTAAAATGCGTTCTCTCATGGCCACTTGTTTTCAGTATGATGGACGAGTCACCTTTTTTATTAACAGTCCGAGTGAGAGGCAGGTCAAACGTCAAAGGTACTTCATCCATATTTATGATTTCATCTGGCCCGATGGAATTCTCCGCTATCTTTGTTTGAGTGAATGTGCGGAAGTTAGCAAGTTTTTCCTCATGGTCGGGAGGGAGCTGCTGACAGAGAGTCGTGCGTACCCTGATGGACAGGCCTTTTCGTCTCATAAATCTAAAACACCACGATGGCCCACCTCTAAAATCTTCGATTTTCATTTTGGTGGCGATTGCTTTAGCCTTCAGTCTGATCTGCACGGTGGAAACACCACGGCCGCCTGCTCTCTGTGTGTTAACCCAGTCTTCAAGAAAGTTTTCAAGTTCGGGCCATCTGCTGTGATTACCTCTGAAAGCTTTTGTCGTCTTTTTGCATTGATTCAGTTCTTCACGCTGGCGTCTCCACCTTCTCACCATCGATTCATTTATGCCAAGATTACGTGCAGCAGCTTGATTTCCTTCTTCAACCGCCAGATTGATTGCCTTTAACTTAAAAGCTGCATCATATGCTTTTCTTCGAGTGTTTTCCATGTTGATGAGGGTGAGTACAAATGGCTGATTTACAATAATTTGTGAAGTGCGCTTGATTTATCGTACAATTTCATTGGACCTCTGTGAACTACTCATCAATTTTATTGGTCTACTGTTACGAGGTAAAATGTTTTGGCGGCATGAAAAAAACCCATTTATTAGCCGCACCATATTAAAAGCCGCAGTGTTCAATGCTGTTCAAAGCATGGGAAAAAAGTAGCGGCTTATAATCCGACATCTAGGGTACATCCGGTATTATTTAGCATCAGTTAGTCAAACGTTTGTCTTAGTATATAGTATATATTTTACCTTTCTATGCATACAAAACACTTAAGAAACGTATGTATTCCAATAACTAAACCACTACGTTGCTACGTAATAATTGTAGCTTTCATTGGGGCAGGGCCTTTCATATGCTCCATTATTCTCATTTTATCCTTTAAAACTGTTTTGATCATTGACCGACTGTAGCCTAACGCTTTTCCAATGACCGATGATGTTTCACTTCTTTCCAAATGCTTTATTATTTCCACTTTATTTTCAATCGTGATCGTTTCCTGTCAACAGAACAGAAACACTGCGGGCTGCGGGTCCCGATCTCCACTGGGTCCTAAGGATCACCGCACTGAATTCCCCAGGTCCTAAAGTCCACCACACTCAGACAGGTTAAATGGGACAAGTGAGGGCTGTGCTGGGTTTGGGTATTTGATCCTCCTCAATATTCCGTGTGGGAACTTAAAACTGGAGGTGGCAGTGTTTTTTTTTATGAGAACGAGTTGTGAGCTCGACATCAACCTGGCGCGCTCGGGAGCTGTCTGTCACTGGATCCAACTCAGGAACCTCCGTTCTTGAGTCCGGCGCTGATCTCACGGCACCACCAACCGACCGGAAAAGGGGGGGGAGGGGTGTGTCAGGGTGAATCTTGCTAAGAAAAATTTAAGCCAAATACAAAGTTACACACTTAACACAGTGTCAATGGCAACGGCTTAAAATGGCGGAAGGCGTTGCGATCCAACTTAAAATGGCAGGCAGTGTTCTCCTTCCTCGGTTTGTAAGTACGAGTTGTTCATAAGTCGGATGTTCGTAACTCGGGGACTACCTGTACTCGATATCTTCTCCTCTTCATTGGCAAAACATGATGCATAGGTTGACTGACCACTTTCCAAAACACCTCTGTTCAGTCTAGAGATTCAGATTCAGTTTATCGTCATTTAGAAACCACAAATGCAATGCAGTTAAAAAAATGAGACAATGTTCCTCCAGAATGATATCATAAAAGCACATGACAAAACAGACTACACCAGAAAATCCACATAACGTTTGGCAAGCCCCAATCCAGAGTCCGGAGAGGCTGCTGCATATTAATATTGTGCTCCCATCTTAGCGCGTTCCCCTGGAAAGGAGCTCCAAGTCCACCAGACAAAACAAGACCAAAAACTAAAGCTACAAGAACTGCACAAAACCACATAGTCACAACATACAGTTACAACAGTGCAAACAATAGCATAATTGATTAAAAAACAGACCATGGGCACAGTAAAAATAGTCCAAAGATGTTAAAAGACTATAAGTTCAAAAGAAACCACCACACAGTTTCCACAAGTCCCCAGGGTCCTGACAGACTCGCCATCCCACGCAGGCGGCAGAAGGGAATACCCCCGCTATGGACTTCCACGGCGCTGCCCGACTCAGCCTCGCAGATGCAGCACACAATGAAAGCTCCGTCGAACTCAGCCTCGCAGACACAGCACACACTGAAAGCGACCTGACTGCAGCGGACTCCGAGTCCATCGAACCTCCGAGCCTCCGACCATCCTCTGCCGAGCATATTAAGACGCCACCGCCAACGCCCATCGGCAACGCGACCCCGAGGACTGGGGGCCCGTTCTTCCCAGCAGAGACCCGGACCTCACAGCAGCAGCAGCAATGAAGAAGGTCTTCCTGGAGATTTCTAGATGTTCCTCCGTGCTCCCACATCCGTTTTTCATCCGATTATGATTGTGCACGGCACCCCGCTTCACAAATAACAGATAATCAGCTCCGGAGTGGCCGCTGCAAGCTGCGTCGCACCGCCATCTTGGATTTCATGATCCTGAGCTTCCAGACACTTCTCATTTTAATTCTCTATTCCAACTGCATTTACCCACCCCCCCCCCACCCCCAACCTCCATCTTCAACTTATACTTTGCTCTAAACATGCACAGCTTATACTCAAGGAACAGCATCTCATCTTCCATCTGGACACATTAATAAATTTACATCAAGTTTTCAGGACTGTAATTTCAGGTACCACCCTTATTCTCTCCAGAGATTTGGCTATACTTTTGTGTTTTAATATCTTTTTCCTCTTCTGTCCCAGTCTGCTAGTTTTACAGAGTTTTACCTTTACAACTTTGGCCTATACACTATAATCGCTTACACAGCCACTTTCAGAACAGCATGTGGAAGGGCATTCAGGACATTAACTACAGGACAACATCACCTGACCGTGCGGGTGATGCCTCCGTCTCAGATGCGCTGAATAACTTCTACGCCCAGTTTGAGGTGGAAAATGACGTGGCGGCGAGTAAGTCCACCCCCCTCCAAATGACCAGGTGCTGTGTCTCACTGTGGCCGATGTGAGAAGAACCCTGTGCAGGGTCAACCCACAGAAGGCTGCTGGACCAGACAATATTCCTGGTAGAGCGCTCAGAGGATGTGCAGACCAGCTAACAGATGTTCTCACTGACATCCTCAACATCTCCCTGAGCAGCACTACCGTTCCAACATGCTTCAAGGCTGCCACCATTGTCCCCATGCCGAAGAAGTCATCAGTGTCCTGCCTCAATGACTACCATCCCGTTGCACTCACATCCATCATCATGAAGTGTTTCGAGAGGTTCGTCATGAGGCACATCGAGACCCTGCTGCCCCCCTCACTGGACCCCTTGCAGTTTGCGTACCGTCCCAACCGTTCAACAGACGACGCCGTTGCCATCACCCTCCACCTGGCCCTAACCCATCTGGACAAAAAAGCCACGTACATTCGAATGCTGTTCATAGACTTCAGTTCAGCATTCAACACAATTATCCCACAGAAACTGATTGGAAAGCTAAGCCTACTGGGCTTGAACACCTCCCTTTGCAACTGGATCCTAGACTTCCTGACTGGGAGACCTCAGTCAGTCCGGATCAGAGGTAGCATCTCCAACACCATCACACTGAGCATGGGGCCCCCCAGGGCTGCATGCTCACTCCACTGCTGTTCACTCTACTAACCCACGACTGTGCTGCAACACACAGCTCAAACCACATCATCAAGTTCACCGATGACACGACCGTTTTGGGTCTCATCAGCAAGAATGACGAGTCAGCTTACAGAGAAGAGGTGCAGTGGCTAATGGACTGGTGCAAAGCCAACAACCTGTCTCTGAATGTGAACAAAATAAAAGAGATGGTTGTTGACTTCAGGAGGGCATGGAGCAACCACTCTCTGCTGAACATCGACGGCTCCTCGGTAGAGATCGTTAAGAGCACCAAATTTCTTGGTGTTCACCTGGCGGAGAATCTCATCTGGTCCCTCAACACCAGCTCCATAACAAAGGAAGCCCAGCAGCGTCTCTACTTTCTGTGAAGGCTGAGGGAAGTCCATCTCCCACCCACCATCCTCATCACATTCTACAGGGGTTGCTTTGAGAGCATCCTGAGCAGCTGCATCACTGCCTGGTTTGGAAATTGAATCATCTCAGATCGCGAGACCTTGCAGCGGATAGTGAGGTCAGCTGAGAAGATCATCAGGGTCTCTCTTCCCGCCATTACAGACATTTACACTACACGCTGCATCCGCAAAGCAAACAGCATTATGAAGGACCCCACGCACCCCTCATACAAACTCTTCTCCCTCCTGCCATCTGGGAAAAGGCACTGAAGCATTCGGGCTGTCAGAACCAGACTATGTGACAGTTTCTTCCCCCAAGCTATCAGACTCAATACCCAGAGCCTAGACTGACACCAACTTACTGCCCTCTACTGTGCCTATTGTCTTGTTTATTATTTACTGTAATGCTTGCACTGTTCTGTGCACTTTATGCAGTCCAGGGTAGGTCTGTAGTCTAGTGTAGTTTTTTTTCTGTGCTGTGTTTACGTAGTTCAGTGTAGTTTTTGTACTGTTTCATATAGCACCATGGTTCTGAAAAATGTTGTCTCATTTTTACTGTGTACTGTACCAGCAGTTATGGTCGAAATGACAATAAAAACTGACTTGACTTACACTGTTCTCAGCACTCCTCCTCCTCTCTGTGACTTCAAACACGTTTGATTTCCAGTTCTATTATAAGGCCCTTGCCTAATGCTTTTCACTCTCTCTCTCTACTGAGCAACACACTAAATGCTGGAGAGACTCAAGTCAGGCACCACCTAAATAAACAGTCAAGCTTGTGGCTAAGGCCCTTCATCAGGACTGGAAAGGAAGGGACAGAAACTGAAACAAGATGGTGGGAGAGGGGAAGGAGTACAAGCTTGCCGGTGATAGGAAGAAGAGAAATCATGTTTATAATTTGTTCTCACTACTGATGTTATTTGATCTATTGAATGCTTCGAGTTTTGAAGCAAAGAGTCTTCCTCCTCAGGGACACACTCTTTACTCAGTGTATAATAAAACTTAGATGCCAGATTATAACTACAAAGGTGATGTTGAATGAGTGTTCAAGCATAAAGGCAAGTGTGAGCTTAGTTTATTCAAATCTTGGAGGGCATCTTTCAATCCCAAAAGGGCAGCACCCAACCTCCACAGAAACTTCAACAGAGATCATGAAACAGCATTTCGGAACAAGAACCACGGTGGATTATTATAATTTGGAGCATAACATGATACCAAATCTAGACAACAGAAAACCAGACAGCATTAGAAAAAACTTCAAGACTATAAGTATCTGAAGTACCTATCTGAAGTTGGCTCTACACGTCACTGCTCCTATTAACTTTAACTTAATGAGCCAACTTTTTTTTTAAAAACCAAAGATTGAATACTTTATACTAAATACCCCTACGTTTTGACTGGACAAAATTAAGTGTCAGTTTAAACTCATTCTGGTTATATGCCCAGATATCAAACATATAAAAATTACTGATCAGCTCAAGTACAAATCCAATTCTGGGCACACTTTAGGAAAGATATCAAAGCCTTGGAAAGGATACAGTGAAGGCCTATTGAAATGGCATTAAGGATGTTGACTTTTGTTACATAATGAGTAGATGGGATTGATCTTGAGACCAAGATGATGACAGCATGTAGCTGAGGGTGTCAAAAGCATGGAAAGGGTTTTAAAAAATAAATAACATAACAGTTTTTCCTGACAGATGGCTCAGTAACTAAGAGCCACGGTTTTCAAATAACTGTAAAGACAGGCATAGTAAAAATAGAATACTGTGGCGACCCACTTCCTAGCGCACTCGAACCGGCTCACAAACAGCTAGCGCGCCGGCATAAAGGCCAATCCCAAAAGGGCGCCAAGTCTGCTTCACCAGCAAGGGAAAAAGCCCACCCGCGGGACAGGACTGTGAATACGTGCTCCCTACAGCATCCGCGCCCAGGGAGGGCGGGATCAGGAAGGCTTTAAAGTGAGGCCGCGAAGTTCGAATAAAATCTTTTTGTAACTACAGTTCATTGACTCTGTGTCGTTATTTCAGCGCTGCATGTAGCACACCGCTACAATTGCGTGTAGCACACCACTACAATACTTTCATTAATTAAGGTCTGGAATTCACTGGAAATAATTTTAAAAAGCAAATTTGGATAAATACTCAAAAATGAAAGCTTTGCTAGACTTTGCCAAAGTAGTTGGAAAATGGGACTCACTAGAAGATCTTTCTCAGAGCTGGCACTGGATAAAACTGCCTCACTTTGTGCTACAATATTTTATCTGCTTTATCAAATCAATCACTTTTGGGATCATATGGTGAACTACATGCCTCACAGATTCTTCCAATCAGAATTCAATCCCAAGAGACTGAACTTCTTCAAACCATTCTCAATTATCGAGTTCTTGATGTTACAAATTATATTTTGATATAAAATGGTCCTTTTCGCGACGTAGCACACATACTTCCGTTTTTGCATTTCCTCTCCAAGCCTGTGAACTCACCTTTTCATGCTGAGCAGTTCCATTGGCTGACGGGCTGCAAGTCGCTCAAATTCATTCCTCATGATCTCAGTCTAGAAAGGAAGTTAAATAAAAGCCATTTAGTAATTCTGACTGGAGACCTGTGACTCTCGGTGCTGAGTCCATTGTTGTTTGTCAACTATATTAATGATCTGGATAATGTGGTAAACCAGATCAACAGATTTGTAGATGATACAAAGGTTATGGGTATGGAGGACAATGAGGATAGCTATCGCAGCTTGCAGTGTAATCTGTACCCGCTGGAAACGTGGGTGAAAAAAATGGCAGACAAGTGAGGTGTTGTACTTTGGGTGACAAACCAGGGTAGGACTTGCACAATGAATGGTTGGGTACCAAGGAGAATGGCAGAACAGAGGGATCTGAAAATACAGATCAATAATTCTTTGAGAGTGGTGTCACAGGTAGATAGGGTCTTAAAGAGAGCATTTGGCACATTGGCCTTCATAAATCAAAGTACTGAGTACAGGATATGGGATGTTATGTTCAAAAAAACGATACGTCCAGTAAATCAAGAACAAGGAAATAAGAATCAGAAATATTACTTTTAAAATCATCAACATTTATATTTTCCCCAATACATGCTCAATTCAGGGGAAAAGGTGAGGCATCCGGTGTCCCATGGATGTGAATATAATTACTCTAGTTACATTTGTTAGACTAATGATCAAATGATTGCTTTTTTAAAGCAACTTTACTGACTAACATTTATGGGTACATCCTAACCCACAGGCAAGCACTGCGAGATCCACACAACCTCTTCTTAACTGGGTCAATTTTCTACACACATTTCAAATATTTGAATATTACCAATTACTACACTCTATTTCTATGCTGTCAACCTCCAGCCTACATGCATACATTTGCATTAAAGGAAAACGTGACATCCCATTACTAGTAGGCAAGATTACATCATAGAAATTTTTAGCCAGAAAAAAAAGGATCCAAAAGTAGGGAAAGAATGTGGAGGAATGGAGATGAAGGAATGATTATTTTCTAAATAGCACAATCAGAGCTGCAATAAAGAGACAGATCTCTCATTTAGGAAAGGTACAGATATAGTTCCAGTGTACTAGGAAGATTGTAGGAGCTCTGTGGTTGCAAAGTATGCAAAACATTTTGTCCAAAACTTCAGCAGTTAGTAATGACTGTAAAAACAAAAATAAAGCAAAACACCTTTTGAAATTAATTCAAAATATTCCAGTAAAATAAACACTACAATTTTGGACCTTAGGGAAAATGCATAATTAAGACCACAGCAGTACTGTGTACCAAAGAGCTGTGCAAAGAGCAAGGGAATAGTGTAGGGTTTGTTGCACAAAATTATCAACCAGTTATCTCAGCTCCTTTTCCACACTCCCACCCCATCTTAGTTACAATCTTCAACCTTGTTTGGTACAGTGCATCTTTCAACATCCATTTATCAGTAATACTTTTAAGTCATGTCTTCATTTGGTTAACCTAGTCTAATTATGTGTAGCCAAACAATTGGAATCTGCTCTGTTATTATTTCTTCCTACTTTTGATAATTGAGCTAAATGCTGAAAGTAGAAATGTATATTTGCTTGAGGCAGTAAAGTAGCATTGATTGAAGAGCTGGCTCGTTCTACAGTATAATAGTGTTTAATGGACAGTACCAACTTCACTGCACTTCTCAAAGACCATACAAAGATATCCACCACAGAATTACTACATGATCATCGGCAGGAAGCTTGTGATGTACTTATTAGAACAGTAAGTGTAAAACTTAATCAAATCTTCAATGGGAAGGGGAGGGAAACTACATACATTCAGTGGTCACTATATTAGGTATACCTGCTCGTTAATGTAAATATCTAATCAGCCAATCATGTGGCAGCAACTCACAGGTTATCTGTGAACTAATACATGGTGCAAATCATTTGTGGGAATTTGATACAGAAATAAAGTGGCAAGATTGGTGGGCTGAATATGGGTACTCAGCCAACCTTCATTTGGGTTTTCCAATAGAGCACATTCTGAACACCAAATACACTATATTAAATTGGAAGATGTGCAAGAAAATTACCGTTCCATCTAGAAATCTTGTAACATACACTATGCTATCATGACACTTTTTGGCTCATTCTCCAGCCAACCTTTATCTATTATTGTTTTAACAGTCTTCACTTCCTCCGCACTCACCCCCATCACACTAACCTCAGACATTAATCTACGAGTTTACCAAAGCAGCAGCTTAAGGCAAGCAATTGTTTATATTTTGTTAAAATGTAGCTACCTGATGTGAAGTTCTAAACCTTCCTTTGGTCTCCATTACTCTCAATACATACCTTGCTTTTCAAAAGCATAGTGGAATGGAAAATTAAAATATTTGGGCTAAATCAGTCTAAATTTCATTTATTTTCACCAAAAAGCCCTAATCAATACTGTTTTGAGTAGGGCATTACCTAGAAAGCACTTTAGGACAACTATTTTGACCCTAGAATGCCTTCATGAATTGCATCATTTTCTGCTAAATCTACACATTAGAAAAAAATCTGACAAATTGTTGAAAGATTTCAGTTGTATTCTTATTTTTCTATACAACATCAGCAAAACATTGTCTAGAACATGCAGTTTCTCTGTATTTTTTCATACGTTAAATGAAGCAGAGTCACAGGTTCCAGCTAGTTAAAAAGCTATGCATACTCACTTCAAATGCTGAATAATCAGGTGTCGGCAAATAACTTAAATAATTCTTTGTTGGTCTGTAACGTCTCGTCTCTTCTTCCACTAGTGCAGCTGCCTAAAAGTAAAGTGTTGAGAATCTAAACATTATTGATGTTCCCCAATAATACAGGAATACAACAGTATAATGGTACAGTAAATTGTTTTGATTGTTGATACAGAGTGAAACTGGAGCCAAATGTGTGCAGTCCAAACCACTTATTTGCTCAATGCCATGGAGCCCAATAGATGAGGAAGTCTGCAGATCCCTTGCCTGTGCCAAGTTAGACAACAGAAGTGCAGCTCTGCCCAAGATTTTTTAGAGACCACTTCTCTACTCAGTTTAGGAGTTACCAGAGAAAAGGAAATAGGATTTAAAAAGGTAAAATTATTACAAAGGAATGACCTATACTCAAGGGACAAACCATCCTATTCTCTTTAAAAATATTAATGGACCTGTGACGTATTTTCAGTAACATGTGATTACATTATTAGAGATTATTGAAGTTATAGCACATTTTCTCATTTGTATCAATGAAATATACTTTTGCTACTACTGAAGATCAGATGTAGCTTTCTTGGTTGTTCAGTGCACTAAGAGTAATCTTTTATTTAACTCTGACCAATTTTATTCTTAAGACTGATGGTAATGAACATTTACCAAGTTTTATGCTGTAAATATGCTTCATGAAGAATTCTGCACTTTATTAAAATTTACATTGGCCAAAACCAGTAAATAAAGACAATTTCAAGCACAAAGTCAATGTGCTTTTCTGGAGAGTAAAAACTTCTGCAATAATTAATACACAATTCAAATCCTTAAAAAAAACCACAACAAAAAAATGAAGTGTTTTATTTACCGTAGATGTCGGATTATAAGCCGCTACTTTTTCCCCACATTTTGAACAGCTTTGAACTCTGCGGCCTTTAATACGGTGCGGCTAATGCATGATTTTTTTCATGCCGCCAAAAACATTTTGCCTCGTAACAGTAGACCAATAAAATTGATGAGTAGTTCACAGAGGTCCAATGAAATTGTACGATAAATCAAGCGCACTTTCACAATTAAATTATTGTAAATCAGTCATTTGTACTCACCCTCATCAACATGGAAAACACTCGAAGAAAAGCATTGTGCTGCCTTTATGGCAGTTATTTAGTTTATAATATTTTCGCTTAGTAATTCATTTTCTAGTTAAAGTTAGAAGTGTTTTAACTATATTTGTTTTCTGTACTACATCGCGGGATGCTATGACGTCACACCCGGTTTCGCCGCGTCTTGTGGGAAAAATGCCAATTTGCGATAAACGGGAAGGAGGGGGGCGAGCGCATTACGCGAGCGGCATTGGATCTGAGCGAACGCTGCTTTTAAGTTAAAGGCGATCAATAACTTTTCCTGGTAGGCTGCAGTATATATATTTTTTACCAGTCGTTAGGAGATATTGGAATGTTGTTCAGTAAAAAAGTATACGCAACGTATATTTAAAAGTAGCCGCGTTACAGGCACGGTTCGAAAAAAAGCATTTGCAATATGTATTTGTTTATGTTACCATATGGATTTAATTAAAAGTTAAAAAATCCTCACGTGTAATATCTTTCTGTGTAAATATCTCATATTACAATGTGGGACACCTGCGGCCGAAAATCCGGTGCGGCCTGTACAAGTAAAAAATTGATTTTCTTTCTAAAATTAGAGCCAGCGGCTTTTAATCAGGTGTGCTCTGTAGTCCGGAATCTACGGTATATAGAATGTACAGTACTACAGTGGATTCTGGTTAATGGGGACTCATCAGGACAAGTACATCTTTGGCCCAATTAAGCAACTCCCAATTAGCTCAAGTTTCATGGAAAGAGTTAAAAAAGGTATTAAAAAAAGGACAAACTATTGTTTAACTGAGTAAAAAAAATTATACATTTAAATGAAACAGAAAACAAATTACAACACTACCAATACTATAAAACAGTGCATTCATTCCTAATGATTATCGACAAGGGAATTCATCCAGTATGTGTTGTCGTGTTCTTTTGATTGATTGTAAATGGACAGATACCTAGTGCAGATAATGGACTGTCTTTATACAATGCTGTCAACAACTGCATCCTCCAAATCTTCATAGTTCCTAACTTGTTGAAGGCATGAAGCAGTTTTACTTTCACACCTGATCGTTTCTGGTATCTCCAAGCCTTAATGCTTGAAATGGCAGTGAGCAAAACAGATCTGAATTGGCTTACTACTTACTTCTCACAAAATCACCGCTTTTTGAACACAAACACACATAACTGATGCTATTTAAAAACTGTTTGCTGTAAGCAGAGTGTAGTATCTAACACCTTCACAAATGCACACAACTGATCCTTGTTAGACTGTTCAGCAACAATCTCCTGTCCCAATTAAGCAGCATAATGTCCCAAATAAACAAAGGGATACTAGTTATCGTTGTGTTGTCCCAAGTAAGTGGATGTTCCAATTATCTGATGACCTAATTAACCACAATTCACTATATAATTTTTAAAAATCACAATTGTAGTTACATCTGATAACATTCCAGTAAGATTGCTGCATGTTTGACCACAATGGCTTCATCAACCAAAGGCGTAACTATCCTTTTTAAACAATCGCAAGACCCTGCTAGATGTTAAGAATTTAAAGTACGACATCAGTGAGCTGCTCATTGGCAGAGACACTGAAGGAGCTGGACTTGGTGCAGATCGTGCTGCTGCGTGAAGGTGATGGGCAGTCTAACAATGATTGATTGCCTTAGTTGCCTTTCTTGTGATTGCAAGACCCTGCTGGACATTGTTAATGTGAAATGCTTAAAGTCAGGTTTATTGGCGGATGGCAGAAGAGCAGGGTGGCCACGGTCAAGCAACAGTGACACCTGTTTACAGCCGTCCAGGGCAGAGGCGTTGGAGCTGGTGTGCTCTCCCGGAAGCAGTGTAGCACAGCATCCAAGCTGGGTCAATGCTGCCCCAAGTGTTTGCTCGGCAGAAGACAAGCCATATTGTGGTCTACTCGACTGGAGACTGCTGCAACATTCATGGACTCAGGGTCTTGAACTATATTTTTTAGTGTGATATATTTTACTGCAATCTTATATGAGCCTTGTGCTCTGTATGATTGTTGCTACTGTGTTCTGCACGTTTGTCCCAGACTAATGTTGTTTCGTTTGGCTGTATACATGAATGGTTGAATGACAATTAAACTTGAACTTGACTGAACATTATTACACTTATAGATTAGATTTATTATGTTGATAGTTACTGAATTTTATACTGAAGTTACTATACTCGGAATTAGACAGTTCTTTTTGTGCCTGTTATTTGGCAAAATATTATGAGACTGAATACACACAATTCCAACTGCATTTTCTTAAAATATGGCAACAACTTTTAAAAAAGTGATCTCATGAACATATTTTACCATATTTTCTGGATAATATTTACAAAATTGTATCCAGATGAATATACTATGGTATTACCTACCATTTGATTTTGAAAGTAACTTTTTGCTTTTTTCCTCAAATATATTGATTCATTATTTAAATATATATCATTAAATATGAAAGCAGCGGTAATGCCATTGATGGCAGCAGTCGGCATGACCATGGTCCTGGACTGAATGTAATGCTGTTCGAAAGATGCCTCATTCATTTGGTTGATTAGCTCTATAGAGGTGGGAAACTTGTAGTATTCTAGATACCATATTGTGGCAAGTGAAGCTATGGAAGTACTGAAACAATGCCAGTCTTACCTGACCCAGGCTCTTGGACTAGGTCTGCAGTGGACCCATAGGTCAGAACCGAGTCTCACATGTCATCATAAGACAAGAACACAAAGAACATGAATAGGAGTAGGCCATTCAAGTGTGACCTGCTTTTCAATAGGATCATGGCCTAAGCCTCAACTCTTTATTTGTGCCATATCACCATAATTGCTAATCCATTGATCTTTCAAATGTTTGTAGCAATTTCCATATTCCCTGCAAAAAGTAGTTTATTCTGAATTCTCTATTCAGCTTGTTAGCAAACTTCTTATACTAGCAGCAACTAATTATTCAAGATGGTGCCAGTGAGCAACAATTCCTCAGGTGACATCTTCAAGATAGTCAATTATTTCACTCTTTTCCTATGCCTTTTGTTTATTCTTTTTATCTTAATTATGTTTTGAAAACTGTTAAAGCCTGTCACTTACATTTTGGCATTCAGTCGAGTGATCTAGTGCTTTGCTGTCCCCAATAAAAATTCCAGAACAGGACCACAAGCACGAGCTGTTCTGAACAGGAGACCAGAGATGGGGCACGGGGTAATGATCGACATTTCTTGCTGATCGAGGAAGAAACATCAAGGTGAATGCGGAGGAGACCGGGTCGGCAGTCACTCTTAACAGATCAGGCCGGAGGTTGCTCTGCATGGGAGGCTGCGCCAGGCCAGATGTCACTCCTCGGCAGATGAGGGCCCCATGGAAGGACTGAGTTCGAGCTGTTGGCTCACCTTGATGGTGATGGAGGATGTTTTTGAAATTCTGAGACATATGCGATTACTATTGGTGTGGACTGTAGCTTATATTGGTTTCCTTCAGTTTTTGTGTTCTTTCTTGTTGCCGATTGGCGGATGGGCAATATGTATGTGTTACTTTTTTTGGGTGAGGGAGGGGTTGGGTGTTTAATGTTATTGCTGCTTTTTTTGCATGGGAGAGCTTGGGGCTTGATGTTTTAGCTGCCACTTCCATGTCCAACTGGGCGATCTGCTAGTTTTCATGTGAGGGAGAGGTTAAGAGGATTAGGGGTTTTAGCTGCTGTGTCCATGTCCAGGAGGGCAATCTGTTTGTTTTTGTGTGAGGGAGAGATCGGGGGTGTTAGGGGTTTGACATTTTAGCTGTCGTGTCCGGGAGGGTGATCTGTTAGTTTTTGTGTGAGGGAGAGGTGGGGGAGGTTTTGGGGTTTGATGTTTTAGCTGCTGTGTCCCTGTCTGGGTGTGCAATCTATTAGTTTTTGTGTGAGGGAGAGGTGGGGGATTAGGGTTCGGAGTCTGATGTTTTAGATGCTGTATCCGCGTGGGTGATGTTAGTTTTCATGCGATGGAGAGGCTGGAGGGGCTTGGGGTTTGAGAATTTTGTTTCCTTTACTTGTGGGGGGAGGGCCTCAACAAGTTCCATTGTTTTTCTGTATTTTACGGCTATCTGGAGAAGACTAATTTCAGAGTTGTGTTCTGCATACATACTTAGATAATAAAATGAACCTTTGAACCTTGTTCTTCCACACAAGAAAATATTCTATTTTTTTTTAAAAGAGAGATACAGTATGGAATAGGCCCTTCAAGCCATGCCACCCAGCAGCCCGACAATCAGGATTTAACCATAATTTGATCACTGGACAATTTCCAATGACTAATTAGCCTATCTGGTACAGTTTTGCACTATGAGAGAAACCAGAGCACCAAAAGAAAGCCCATGCATTCCACAGGGAGGAGGTACAGAGACTCTGGCACTGAACTCGAAACGCCGACACTCTGAGCTACAATAGTATCGTGCTAACACTATTCTACGAAAATCTCTAGACCCTAAAGTGACAATTGTTAGGGAGTGGGAGCTGCAGAAACATTGACAGACTTCAAAATGGACAAATAATTGATAGATGTGGTTCAACCAACATAATTGTCAAAACTATTTTGAATTGTGTGTTATTTCTCATTAGAATTTGCATTACTAAAATATTGTCTACTCTCTTTTAGAAAAGAATTTCACTATTTTGCCTACCCGCAATGCAAGTCTGTTAAAAAAAAAAGTGCTTTCCACTTACTTAAATTAATTTTATAATCACCTTTCCAAACCCTTTCACGTTCTGCAAGAAATTATTAAATGCTTAAAGCTTTGCCTCTGTCATCTCTTCCTGAGATCTTTTAAAATGCATGGATGTAATCCATTGAGATTATGGATAGGGTGTTATGCTCAGAATACCAGGAAATGGCCTGTGTAGCAAGTCAGATCAACGAAAATCATGGCCAATCTAAGAACTGCAGAAGAGATTCAAAGGGATGAAAATAGACTACTCGAATTTCCAGGTTCCTAGATTATTTACCTTCTCATCTCAATTCCACCATTCAATGAGATAGATCATTGTTGTGCTCATCTTCATTTCACTGTTACTGGTCCATTTCCCTGCATCTTAATTTACAAAACTCCCATTCAGCTTCCCATCCAAATGGAACAGAAAACTGGACTCTATCTTACTTAAGCCTTTTAACGAATTTCTGAATACTCCATATCTAAGGAAATGAGTCAATACTACTTGTCGTAATTTAACTCTGCAAACTCAACCATCATTTCCCCAAATCAGCACTGCATCATTTAAAATACGATAGTGCAGCTGATCCTCAGGGCAGAAGCCTGGAATTCTTGGAGCTGTAGCAATGTCTGAAGGAAGAGTGGCTAACTGTACTTGTCAACACGGCATTTCCTGTCGAACAGTTCTAGCTTGGTTCAGTAACAGAGAGCAGGTACTGGCAAGTCTTAAACTTTGACTTTTTTTATTTTCCACCCCCAAAATGCATATGGGGAAGTCCACTGATGAAGTATTTCACTAAAACTACCTAAATTCTGTTTAATCACCTGAAATACAATTCAAAATTATAACTTTGCAACATTAGAATTTCATCAGACATCTGACACAGACGCTGTACTGAAATGACAGTTGTAAAGTACTACTTACTCTGACAGGCAGATAAGAAATACAAAGCAGCCACAAATCATAAGGATAAGATGCTACTTCCATTGTTTATGGTCGTGGGATTTTACCTTAAATGATCTCTCCAACTACAAAGGCAAGGGAAACGGCCGGTCTGTCACTAGAAATCACAACACACTCCAATAAACCATTGGGCAGACAGACCCTAGAGGTGATCACGTGCACACATGGCTCAGCCAATGAAGGAGTACTGTATTTTAGTGTCAGCTGTAACATTAAAATCCTGTTCTCTCTCAACCTCGAGTAAATGTGTTAACAGTACAGAATAAAGGACTTTATTGTTATTCATCTAACAGCTCCTAGTCAAGACATTCACCCTCTGGGTGATAATTCAGTCGTAAACAGACAATGGAAAAAAACAACCCGGTTAAAGGCCAATATTTTAATTACTTTAGTGAGCATCGTGTACTCATGGCCCTCTCCTCCGGCCTCATACACAAGCTGTAGCCAGTACCGCCGCCACTGACAACCAAAGGCTCCTCATAGATGACTCTTTTGGCCAGCCTTCCACACCTTCCCCCCACCCTCGTAACAAACACCCAACGAGTTAGTTTGCCTCATAGATCCCACCAAACTCCCGTCTTTACATCCTCTCTGGCACTCACCGCCTCTCGGACGCCCGGCGCATCATAACCCTGATCAAAATACGGCAGCGCATCCACAACCACATCACCGGCCACAGCCAGAGGACCCGCCATCTTGAACAGCGCTCAACTCACCGCGCCTGCGCTCGTTTTAGCGACTGGACCACTGCGCCTGCGCGAACCTTAAAAAAAAAATCGCGAAGGACGCACGGCGGATGACGTAATGCTCTTGGGTACTACGGCAACGATAAGCAACAGGATTCGACCGTACCGCGATGGAGGCAGAATGTAGAGAGAATGTTCAGCGTCTTTGATTATGCTCGATGCTTTCCTGAGGTAGGGAGAAGTATAGAAAGAACCAGTGGAGAGATAAACCAGGATAGCAAGAAGACCTCTGCTGCGTCCAGAGCAGTCTGTGTGATATCCCACTTAAAATACTCTCCCTATGACAGTGTGTCACTCTTTTAGTACTGTACACTGTTGTAAACGGCACAATATGAGCAAAAACGCAGAAGAGGAACAGGACCCTCGGCCCACGATAATATGCCAGACTATACAAAGGAGTTGTTAATACCTAAGGAAACAAGTCCTTTCTGTATTTACAAATGCATATCCCTCTGTTCTCTGCGTATTCATATGCCTCCTTGAATGTCTCTATTCTGTTTGCCCCCACTACCTGGCAGAACATTCCAGGCATATATATATATATATCTTACTGGAATTTACCTCTTCTCACCTTAAATGCATGCTCTCTAGACAATTTGGCCCTGGTGAAAAAAACACTTTTTATAATACAATAAATTTCTATCAGATCTCTCCTCAGCCCTGCCACTCCAGAGAAAACCAAAGTTTGTCTAGCCTCTTTATAGCATGTGTGCTCAAATCCGGACAGAACCTATCTATAATTCTACAGTAGCGCAGTAGAGAGCATCCAAACAAACTGCTTGCACTGCAGCAGACAGGAAGGCTGCACAACGGGTAGTCAAAACTGCCCAATTCATCACCGGCACCAGCCTACCCACCATCAAGGACCTACCCTGCATGTACAGAAAGGTGCTGAAAAAGGGCCAGTAACATCATGAAGGATCCCACCCATCTTGTTCATGGACTGTTTGTCCTACTTCCATCAGGGACAAAGCTAGAGATCATCCACACCAGGACCACCAGACTCAAAAACAGTTACTTTCTCCAAACAATAAGAATGATCAACACCTCCACCCACTAACCCACCCCTCCACCACTACTTTATCATTTCCTGTGCCTAGCGACACTTTATGGACATATAATTAAGTTATGTATATCTTAGTCCTTATATTTATGTCTAAGTTATATCTTTATTGGGTTTTGTTATTATTATTGTGTTCTTTATCTTATTGTGCTGCATCACATCTGCAGTAGTTATTATTTTACCCTCTTTTACACTTGTGTACTGAAAATGACATGAAATAATCTTGAATCTTAAATTGTGAATCCTGAAAGCTTCCATTTCTCTTTCGACAGTGGAATGACCATAATTGAAGCAATACTCTTCAACATAACTTCCTGATTCTTGACCTTGATGACTTGACAATTAAAGGCAAGCATGCCTTATGCATTCTTTACTACCCAATTAACTTCTGCGGCCACTTTCAGGAAACTACGGACTTGGACCTCAAGATCTCTCTGTGCTTCAATGCTATTTAAGGTCTCTGCATTAACTGTGGCTATAAATCACACAGTGTTCTGTGTCCTTATAAAGCTGAAACCTGTAATCTGGAAGATCTTTTGAGTTTGCCTAGATGTATAGTGAAGAGCATGCTGACTGGTTGCATCACCATCTAATATGGAGGCACCAATACACGGGATCGGAAAAAGTTGCAGAGAGTTGTAAACTCAGTTGCTCCATCATGGACACTAGCCTTCCCATCATCGAGGACACTTCAAATGACATTAAGGATCCTCACCATCCAAGACATACCCTCTTCTCTTTATTACCATCAGGAAGAGGTACAGGAGCTTGACAACACACACACACAGTATTTTGGGAACAGTTTCTTTCCCTTTGCTGCCAGTTTTATAAACAGTCTGTGAGCCCATGAACTCTATTTACAATACTGTGCAAAAATCTTACACACACATATATGCCTAAGACTTTTGCAAAGTACTGTATTTGTCAACACGGAGAGGAGAGCGATATTGGGAATGGTGAGAATGGAGAGCCACAGGAGGGGTATGGGACAGGTGAAGGTGAAGGGGTGCCAGGGTGGGTGCAGGTGCAAGTGAAGACACACTTCTCTAGGTACATATCTATAGTTGTGAACCTCCCATGATTCAGGACATGGACAGGTGTATAAAAAGGACCCGTAGGATCATTGGGGACCCAAGCCATCCCAACCACAATCTATTCCAGCTGCTACCATCCGGGAAGTGGTACCGCAGCATAAGATCCAGGACCAACAGGTTCCAGGACAGCTTCTTCCCCCAGGCCATCAGACTGATGAATTCATGCTGACTTGAGTGTACTCTACATTGACTGTTCTATGTACTATAAATTACTATGAATGCACATTGCACATTTAGATGGAGATGTAACGTAAAGGTTTTTACTACTCATGTATGTGAAGAATGTAAGAATAAAGTCAATTCAATTTGTTTCAACCCAGCCCTGAGACACCAGGCAAGGTCACTTGATTCCAAACAATTATTTTATTGATCATTATAGAATATCTCTCTGGTGCTTCCCTCTCCTTCCCTTCTCCCTTCCCCTTTTCCCAACCATGATTCCCCTTTCCCTGCCCTCTTCCCACTCTCAGTCCACAGTAGTGACCCATATCAGAATCAGATTTATCATCACTTATATCTTGAAGTTTGTTTCTTTTTGTGACTGCAGTACAGTGCAAATTATAAGATTACTATGGTACTGTGCAAAAGTCTTAGGCACATATACGGTGCTGCTAGAAAGTTAGTGAATCCTGTAGAATTTTCTCTTTCCGCATAAATACTACCTAAAATATATTCAGCTATTTATGCAAGTTCAAAATTAAAGAAAACCTGATTAAATAAATAACACAAAAACATTATACATGTTCATTTATTTATTGAGAAAAATTATCCAATATTACATGTATTCGTTGGGAAAAGTATGTGAACTGTTGTTTAACATAAATGGTGTGACCCCCTTGTACAGCAATAACTTCAACCAACCATTTCCGGTAACTGTTGATCAATCCTGCACATTGGCATGGAGGAATTTTAGGCCATTCCTCCTTACAAAACAGTTTCACGTCTGGGATGTTGATGGGCTTCCTTACTTGAACTACCTGCTTCAGGTTCTTCCACAACATTTCTATAGGATTAAGGTCAGGACTTTGACTCAGCCATTCCAAAACATAAACTTTCTTCTTTTTAAACCATCCTGTTGTTGATTTACTCTTGTCTTTTGGATCATTGTCTTGTTGCATTATCCAACTTCTGTTAAGCTTCAGGTAATGGACTGCTACATCCTCCTGTAAAATGTCTTGGTACAATTTTGAATTCATTGTTCCCTTGACGTTTGCAAGCTATCCAGGCCCTTAGGCGGCAAAACAGCCCCAAACTATGATGCTCCTTCCACCATGCTTCACAGATGGGATGAAGTCTTGGTGTTGGTGTGTAGTCCCCTTTTTTCCTCCAAACATAGCAATGTGCATTTCTGTCAAATAGTTCAACTTTTGTCTCATCTGTCCATGGAACATTGTCCCAGACGCGATGTAGAACATCCAGTTGGTCTTTTGCAAACTTGAAACATGCAGCAATGTTTTTTTTGGAGAGCAGTGATTTCCTCTGTGGTGTTCTTCCATGAACACCATTCTTGTTCAGTGTTTTTCATATAGTGAGCACATGAATATAGTAAGTTCTAGAGACTTCTGCAGGTCTTTTGTTGTTACACTTGAGTTCTTTTTCACCTCCTTCAGCATTGCACATTGTGCTCTTGGTGTGATCTTTGCAGGATGCCCACTCCTAGGGAGAGTAGCAACAGTACTGAGTTTCCTCCATTTGTAGACAATTTCTCTTACTGTGGACTGATGAACACTCAAGTCTTTAGAAATGCGTTTGTAGCCTTTTCCAGCTTCACGCATCTATACAATTCTTCTTCTAAGATCCCCTGAAAGTTGTTTTGATCAAGACACGGTACACATAAACAAGATCATTCTTGAGAAGAACAGGCTCTGTCAGTCACCTGACTTTGGATGGCTTTTTTTATAGGGCAGGACGCCTCTACAACCCACACCTCCAATCTCGTCCCATTGATTGGGACATCTGACTCCAAATAGCTTTTGTAGAAGGCATTAACCTAGACCTTTCCAACAAATAGATGTAATATTGGATCATTTTCAACATACTTTTCCAACAAATACATGTAATACTGGATGTATAAATGAGAAGTATAATGTTTTTGTGTTATTTATTCAATTGGGTTCTCTTTATCTAGTTTTAGGACTTAAGTGAAGATGATCACAGTTTAGGTTATATTTATGCAGAAATAGAGAAAATTCTGCAGGCTTCACAAACTTTCTAGCACCACTATATATAGGGTGCCTAAGATTTTTGTACAGTACAGTGTCCCACTATTTTGCTATCTTTTTGCACTACATATATTTATTTCTTATTGTAACTTATAGTAATTTTTATGTATTGACTGTACTGCTGCTGCAAAACCATAAATTTCATGACATTTGTCAGTGATAATAATTCTGATTCTGAGCAGAAACAAGAGACTATAGACCCTGGAACCCAAAACAACAATCAAGAAGCTGAAGGAACTTAGTGCGTCAGGCAGCATCTGTGGAGGGAAGCTAATAGTGCAGGAAATTCAGGTCAAGATCCTTTATACGGAATGATGAAACTAAAGCAACCAGATAAAGGGTCTTCACCTGAAATGTTCACTATTTATTTCTTTCCATGAATGCTATCTGACCTGCTGAGTTCCTGCAGCATGTTGTTAGATTTTGGGTGTATCTTTTGAGGAATGTGACAGTGCAAACTGACAGTAAGTCAGATTAAAGTGTCACCGAGTACATTGTGGCTGGAACTAAATACAGATATTCATTTTCAAAAAGCTCATTCAAGTGTAAAACATGAAAGAGAATGGACTGCAGGTGCTGGAATCTGGAACAACAGATACGATGCTAGAGGATCTCAGCAAGCTTTTTTAAATTGAGGGATCGAGCATGGAACAGGCCCTTTGGGTTTTTGAGCCTCACTGCCTCAGCAAGCCACACATTTAACCCTAGTCTAATCACAGGATAATTTACTATGACCAATATGTAGCAGGGAAAATGTGATACTGGATCTCCCCTGAGGAAATGAGACAAGGTAAGTGTAAGAGATAAGAGCAGTGGGACACTTTAGATCTAGTGATCATTAGACCATTAGTTTCAAGATAATGGTCCTCAGTTTATGATTCTAAACTGAATAAAAGCCATTTTTGATAGCATCAGAAGGAATCTGGCAAGTGTTGATTGAGGCGTTGGTTTTTGGCAAAGGAATCCTTGGTAGGTGGGAGGCTTTCAAAAGTGAAATATTGAGAGTAAAGAACATAGGAAATGGGAGCAGGAGTAGGCCACTTGCCCCATCAAGCCTGCTCTGCCATTCAATAAGGTCATGAGTGATCTGGTCATGGACTCATCTCCACCTATCTGCCTTTTCCCCTCACCTTTAATTTCCCAACTATGCAAACATCTATCCAACCCTGTGTTAAATATATTTACTGAGGTACCCTCCACTACTTCATTGGGCCAAGAATTCCACAGATTTGCCTCTCTCGGGGAAAAGCAGTTCCTCCTCATCTCTATCCTAAATCTACTCCCCCAAATCTTGAGGCTTTGTCCCCTAGTTCTAGTTGTTTTACTAGAATAAAAGGTAAGGCTAACTGATCATTGATGTATATTGAGACCCTGTTAAATAAAAGAAGGAGGTGCATATTAGAATCAAGTGAAGTGCTTGAGGAGTATATAAAATGCAAGAGAAAACTTTAAAAAGAAGTCAGTAGGGCTAAAAGAGGACATGAGGTTGCTATGGTAGTCAAGGTGAAAGAGAATCTCAAGGGCTTCTGAGACTACAGTATGATAAGAACCAAAGGTAGCAAAGGATAAAATTAGTGCTCTTAGAGATCAGTGTGGTCATCTATGCATGGACTGAAAGAGATGGGGGAGTTCTTAAATAGATTTTTGTGCCTATATTTACTCCAGAGACAACTGGAACTGAGGCAAAGGAGTAGTGAGGCCATAGACTGTATACGGATTACAGAGGAGAAGGTGTTTGCTGTCTTGAGGCAAATTAGGGTGGACAAATCCACAGGCCTGCCAGACACCCTGCAATT
Source organism: Hemitrygon akajei (assembly GCF_048418815.1). Classification (NCBI taxonomy): domain Eukaryota; kingdom Metazoa; phylum Chordata; class Chondrichthyes; order Myliobatiformes; family Dasyatidae; genus Hemitrygon; species Hemitrygon akajei. The sequence goes on from NC_133131.1 coordinate 78,224,374, forward strand.
TCTGCACTAGACTTCCACACTGACATTGTGGGAGGTTAGTGTATAAACTGCAGGAGCCCAGACTGAAATATTTAAATTGTTCTGAGCCACAGGTGAGGTGTCAGTGGACTGGAGGATAACTAATGTTGTTCAGCTGTTCAAGAAACGATCTAAAATAAGATAGAAAATAGTCTGGTGAACCTGACATCAGTTGTGAGTAAATTATTGGAAGGTATTCTGAGGTACACAATATGTAACTATTTGGGCTACGTCCACACTAGACTGGATAATTTTGAAAACGCCGGTTTTGCGTAAAAACGATAGGCGTCCACACCAAGCGCTTTTGAAAATACTTCCGTCCACATTAAAATGGGTATTTGGGCGAATCTCCTCCTACTGGGTATGTGTAAGAAAACAGAACACACCTACAGAAAACAAACAACATTTCTGGTGTTGAATCTCGCTGTGAAAGTCCACATTTGTGCAGTTACAGACTAGAAAAACTTAAAATGAAATTGCTAAACGACAGACAGCTGTTGGCTCTCGCACAGGAGGACATAAAACTAAAAAAAACAGATACTGGGGCAGATGGAGGCAACCGACAGGGAGTTCACGGACAGTATGACCTGGCTGACGATGAACATTGAAAAACTGACGGACTCTGTTGCATTAATAAAGCCCCTTGTTAAATGTATAAAACATGTCTGCATCAGTGTTATCTTGTATTTCCAAACAATGTTACATTAGGCTGTTACACATCTATTGTCAGAGAAGTACTTGCATATGTAGGTAAACCACCTTCATACGAGCAAGGACAGAAAACAGGGCAAAGTGAGTATACTTATTTATTCAGTAAGTTATGGGACACGGTATTTGGTGAGTACATTTCTAACATTTCTGGCTTCAGTCTCATTGCCTTCTGTTCTGAAATTGTTAGGTTGTGTGGGGGTTGCAGAAAAGAAGACAATGAAATGTTGCCATTTGTTCCGGCACATCATGACAGCATTTCTAGAAATCTGCTTAGTGTTGGCTTAGTCTTTATTAATGACTTAGATGATAGTGTGGTAAATTAGATCACCAATTTCCAATTTTGTAGATTACAACCAGGTAGGAGGCTTAGTGAACAGTGGAGAAGGCCATCAAAGTTTGTAAAGTGATCTGGGCCAACTGGAAAAATACATTGAACATTGCAGATAGAATTTAATGCAGACAAGTGCAAGAAGTGTTGCACTTTGGGAGTGTTGGCCAGAAAGAGCTACAGTCTACAAATCAGTGAATTTGAATGAATCAAGAACAGTGAAAGCAGACGGACCAATTATCTTTGATCTTGTCATGTGCTTAAAGTAGATGGAGGCTGCCATTTTGTGAAGCAGCTCTACATCCCCTATTTTGTGAACTGAAGTTGCTTGGCTTGCTAAGTAGACACAATGATACTCCAGGTAATCTGCTAAACCTGAGATCATTCTCAGATAAACTGTGTATTGTATACAATGGCAGATTTGCAGAAGTAATCTCATTGGACTCAGGGTCCGGGTCACTTGGTTTGACTGCTTTGAACCAGTCAGTGTAGAAGGGAACAAAGAGCCATGAATTACCAGTTGTTACTTATGGAAGTAGGGCAGTAAATGAATGCTGGCTTGAACCGGAGCCAATAAGAAGCTGTTAAAGGTCAGTCAGATGACCTGTGGCCAATAACACCTAAATGCAATATTTGATCTGGTAAGGAATATAAAAGCAGACGCTTTGAGTGTACTAGCAGTGACAATTCTCCAGTCACCAGAGACCCACCATCACGGATGTGGAGTACCCCATGGACAAGCAGCAATACAGAACAGGACCGTAGCCAGCTTTGACTCCTGTTACTGGAATTACCTTTTCTATATTTTGACTGTTCGTGGAGGGGCAGGAAAACTTAGTAGGTGTTACAATGATGTGTTTGCTAGCGTAAAATCACATGTTCTTCCATTGAGATAATAAAGGTACTTGCCAGTAATTACAGATTCTCTCTATGCCTCCCTGATCACTATTACTAAGGGAGTAAATCCTTGTATCAGGAGGAAAAACCAGGGTAAGACATACAGTAAAGTGAGCACTGAGGTGTGTAATAGAACAAATGGGTCTGGGAATTCAGATTCATAATACACTGAAAATGGTATCACAGATAGATAGGTTAAAGAGAGCCTTTGATGCATTGGTCTTCATAAATCAGAGCATTGAGTACTGGAATTTGGATGCTATGCTGAAGTTTTATACACTTTGTAAAATGTTAGTGAGGCCAAATTTAGAGTATTGTGTGGAGTTCTAGTCACTTACCTGCAGGAAAGATATTAATAAGCTTGAAAGAGTGCAAAGAAAATAGTGAGAGGTTCTCTTTTTGTAACAAAAGTGAATTATAAATTCTGCTAATGGAACCTCTAACTAAAGGATTCAACTTCAAAATGGTATCCAACAAATCAGATTCTTGCAAATATGGAAACTTAGATAAATATTGTTGTAAAAAATGTCTAACCTGAAGATATTGCAGAAAATGTGTATGAGCGAGAGAATATTTGTTTATTAACTCTTCAAAAGTCATCAATCGACCATCACAAAACAAATCTGTAAAAGAACGGATCCCTTTATTTCTCAATAGGACAAAAATGGGATCGGTTATTGAAGGTTTAAATAAAAAGTTTCGATATAAAAAACTGGACAACTTAAGTTGTTTAAAATTTTTAAAATTGTGAAACTGAAACCAAATCCGTAAGGACTGTTTAATAACAGGGTAAAGATTTAAATTTGGAATTTAAGATTGGGAGAGAGAACTTAATATGACCTTCGTTGATGAAGATTGGTTGCGAGTTTTGAAAACGTAAATTCTTCTTCTATATATGCCAATCACTGTTTAATTCAGGTTACAATTGTTCACCATTATTATTTAACAAAGGAGAGACTATCTAAGATATTTCCTAGTATAGACAACTACTGCGATAAGTGTAAAACTGAAGTAGCTACTTTGTCACATATGTTCTGGTCATGTTCTTCATTAAAATCTTTTTGGAAATCTTTATTTTCTACAATTTCTAAAGCTCTGAAAATTAATTTACAACCTAATAGGTTGATTGTGCTATTTGGAATAGTTCCGCATCATATTCAGGGTATTTCATCTTAAGATCAACATGTAGTTGCATTTGTTATATTGTTGGCAAGAAGGGCTATTTTATTAAAGTGGAAAGATATCTCTGTCCCTACATTAATTGAATGGTTCTCTCAAGTAATGTTATGTCTCAGTTTGGAAAAAATTAGAAGTAGAACTTTTGATCCCTGATTCGATTTTGAGAGAAGATGGGGATCTTTTGCCAAATATTACCATTTAATTTGAATTATTTTATATGGTTTCCTTCCAATCTTACTCTATGTAAATATGAATTGGCAGCTGATGATTCTTTGTCTTTATATGTATAGATGATGTTTAGACGTATTGCTCCGGGGGTTGATTCCTAATGGTTTTCCCCTTCCCTTTTTTTTGTAGTCAGTGGGTTTTTTTTCTTAGTTAGATGGGGTTCTTTTTTTTCCCTTCTTTTCCTTACATACAAATTTTTTTTCCATTTTTATATATTATGATCAGTTTTTAATTTCTTCAGCTTTATTAATTGTATATGTATATATTAATTTGTTGAAGTTTTGTATCATTTTATAGCTGTAGATTATGTACCAATAAAAAGATTCTAAAAATGAAATGGAATAGTGGAGTAGGTTTGTGTGGGGATAGTAAACCACACAATATTCTTGTGCTCATATAAACTGGAACTGTGGCCTGCATTCTGAAAGGTGTCTTGTGTTAGTTCTTTGAGAAGGTTCCTCTGTGTGACCACAATGTCAAACAATATTACTGAGCAGTATGCCTTAGGCAAATACTTAAATACTCCTGGAAATGCCCACTTCCCTAATTTCTGATCTTTGGTGGGTTAAACATGAGTTCACCACCAACCATGTACTTTTTTCCCATGTACTTTCTGTGGACCATCTTTAGTTACTGGGGAAAACCTGCAACCAGGGGTGAAGGTTCCACATTGAAGTGTATAAATATAAAACTGCATTAAATTTCAGGAAGAGAATCACTCATTTCAACTTTCATTTTCAGAATTTCACATGCTGTTCAATTTGTGTTCATTGTGAGGTTTGTACTCTATTCTTCCACAAACTGCATTCATGCTGTGATGATTCTATGATTCCATTATTCCCAGGCAGTATTTGGTGTCTGCCATACCTTACCCATTGTACTGAGCAGAACTTTATATTTTGGGGAACAAGGCATTTCACTTTTCAATATGGCTTTTCACCTTTATCTACAGTCTCAGTCATGCTGCAAGTAAACTTAAAGTCACAGAAAAAGGCCCAATAGGAAGCAACAAGTTCTTTAAGCATATGGTGAGATATGTAGGTTACAAATCCAGACCTCATTTACAAAATGTCGAGTGCATTTTGGATGTCTCCTGATGGGCCCAGCACATGGAGAAAACACGGCAGCACTTCTACTGCCTTAGGAGTTCGCAAAGATTCAGCATGACTCCTAAAACTCTGACAAACTTCTTTCGATGTGCGGTGCAGGTATATTGACTGACTGCATCATAGCTTGGTATGGAAACACTAATGCCCTTGAATGGAAAATCCTTCAAAAAATAGTGCATATGGCCCTGTGCATCGTGGATAAAACTGTCCCTACCGTTGAGCGCAAGTACATGAGGTGTTGTCGCAGAAAAGCAGCATCCATCATCAGGGACCCCCATCAACCATGCAATGCTCTCTTCTCTCTGGAAGACAAGGTACAGGAGCCTCAGGACTCATACCACCAGGATCAGCAACAGTTCTTACCCTTCAACCATCAGGCTCTTGAGCCAAAGGGGATAACTTCGCTCAGCTTCACTTGCCCCATCGTTGAAATGTTCCCAAAACATATGCACTCTATTTCAAGGACTCTTCATTTTATATTCTCAATATTTATTGCTTGCTTGCTTATTTATTTATCCATCTATCTATTTATTTATTTATTTATTCTTTCTTTCTTTCTTTCTTTTTGTACTTGCACAGTAGTTGGACATCCAAGTTGGCATGGTCTTTAATTGATTCCTTTATGTTTATTATTCTATTATGGATTTATTGAGTATGCCTGCAAGAAAATAAATCTCAGAGTTGTGTATAGTGACATATACTGTATGTACTTTGATAATAAATTTACTTTAAACTTTGAGTTATACTTCTGCGCAATCCCACTGCTATCCTCAAGATGTGATTCCAGTGCCAAGGTTGTGCTTGCATTAATGAACGTCATTGTCTACTGAATGCTCCAAAACTTGGTTATTATGAGAGCACAAGTCCTTTCCGGCTTCTTGGGGGTAAGAGGAAGAGGATGTTGGCAGATGGCAATTTAGGAGATGCCATCTCTAGATATATAATCAGGGTGCACTTCTTACATCAGGGATATCCTTGAGGACCTCATTCACTGGTTCTGCAACCAGAGAGGCATTTTCTCATCCAATGCTGCCTGATTGTATCACCAAAGAGCTTAATCTGACAAGTTGCTATGGTGATAGACTAATCTCTAGCAATAATCATCTCATTCAAGTGAAAGAGATGCTGCCACTTAGCGGTTATGACCAGTGTTTATTTTGCACTGGAAAATATTTTGTAGATAATTTCTGAACTGAAAGGGTATAAAACAGGCTGTGAATGACATCTTAAATACAGGAGACTCCGCAAATGGTAGAAATCTTGAGCAACACACAAGTGCTGGAGGTACTCAGTAGGTCAGGCAGCATCTACAGAGGGGAATAAACAGTTGACATTTCGGGCTGAAACACTTCATCAGGACTGGAAGAGGAACCACTACTAATCTTAATATTTTTGTATCATTGGTCTAGTATTCAAATGTGGGAAACATCTTGACAACCTTTAAAAAGTACATTCTGTACTGGACTCCATGAACACTGCTCTGAGTAGAAGATTCCACCTTTGTATTTGCCTCTACAAGCACAAGTTGAATACAATAAACAAATGATTGTTTCATTCAGCAAGATAATGACAGCTTTAACTGCAATTCCCTAAGAACATTTGCCCAGTTATCGCATTCCATCTTCGACGGTTAAACAGAGATATTGTGCAATTGAATGAATGCTATGCAAATTTCCTCCCCCCCCCACAGAGAAAACCTTTACTTTTCCCACCACAGTAGGTGGTACTACTTACATTCAACATCTACTGACCTCATATTTCATCATCTTCGGCCTTTGTCACTTCCATCTTTCATTTCCCAGCTCCTGACATCATTCTGCCCCCATTGACCCATCAAACCCCCAGCTGGATCCACCTGTTATCTGCTGGGTATTACAAATAATGTACTTCTGAAATATAATCAGTTTTATAATGTGGCGGACATAGCAAACAGCACACAATGTAGCACACAACGGGTTACAATTACCTGATAAACTGCTTCAATAACATTTGAAACATTTGCGGGGGGAGGGGTGTGTGTGTGTGTGTGTGTGTGTGTGTGTGTGTGTGTGTGTGTGTGTGTGTGTGTGTGTGTGTGTGTGTGTGTGTGTGTGTGTGTGTGTGTGTGTGTGTGTGTGTGTGTGTGTGTGTGTACACACACACCAAGATACTTGCCTTGATCCTTTTAAAAATATTTGTCACAGAATATTTCATGTTCATACAGCAGGTGACAGTTGAGATAGTGTAACAGTCTCTTTATACTGAATCTCTGGTGTGTGCGACCAAGAGAACTTCATGTAGATGGTGGCAATTAGTGCTTGAGCCCCAGTTGATCATGGGTCTGGGTATGTTGCCACGGAACATTTCTTTCATCTGAATCATGTGCGGCCGCCTTTCCCACATGGGAAAAGCATCTTTGATTAAAGTCATTTGGGCAGAAGTTTTCATGGAATGGCTTGAAGCTTTGGGGAACAAGGAAGACTAAAAATCACCTGGCAGAATGCCCCATCATCACAGCTGTAGAGAAACCACTGAGATCTTGCTAGGCTGGTGATGAAAAAGGTAACCTCTTCCTCTTTATCCCACATCTCAGATCTTTCATGTGTAGCCAGAGTCCTACTGAGATCCCAGGCTTCTTGCAGTGAAGATGAGATTGTCATCCATCATTTTCTGACCGCCTGTGACAAGAAGCCTGGAAAAAAAATCTTGGGAGCATTCAGCAGGTTAGTCAGCAGCTGTGGAAAATGAAGCAGAGTTGATATTTCAAGCCTTTGCCAGAAACCTTTCAAACATTGTGGCGAACACCACATGCTGCGGAAGATTGACTCTGGTCTAACAGAGTGTTTGTGAGCTAAAACATTAATGCTTTCTCATTCCACAGATGCATTCTGCCCTGCTGAGTGTGTCCATCATTTTTAATTTTCCTATTTCAGATCTCCTGTGACTGCAGTTTCTTTTTGACTTTCATGTTGAGGTTCATACTGAACAGGTGTGAAACATGGGGCACTGGTTTATATGGGTTGTTCCCAGGGACAAATACCAGGACAAACATCACAAGCTTCTGGAAATATTCAGCTCATTGAAAGGTGGCCTCTGATCGTGAGGAGGTGACCACATTCCAATCTCCTGGCAATGTGTTGAGGGACAGAAGCTTGGTGTAGCCCCTTCAAAGGCATAATTGAAGATCCTGACGCCAGTGCATACTGAGGGGCAGAAACCCATGTAAAATTCCCTGGCAGCTAATTGCTCAAGGAATGCATGTGAAATGAAGTGTTTGTCGTGCTGATGTAATGCAAACAGAATGGATGTGAACTGGCACAAACACGAAAAAACCTGGACTCGTACAATTGCAACAGTTAGGTTATTCTCCCAAGGCTCTGGAGGTGAAGGACGACCTGCTAGAGGTTTTAAATATTCAGAGAGGCATACAGTAGACGATCAGGATCTTTGCCCCAGGGTAGAAACTTTAAATGGCAGAGAATGTGTTTTTAATATTAAAGGAAGTTTAAAGGTGAAATGGGGGCAAGGTTCAGGAACAGATATTACCCCTCAGCCATCAGGCACTTGAATAAAAGAGGATAACCTCACTCAACTTCACTTGCCCCATCACTGAAATGTTCCCACAATGTATGGACTCACTTTCAAGGACTCTTCATCTCATGTTCTCGATGTTTATTGCTTATTTATTATTATTATTATTCCATCTTTCTTTTTGTATTTGCATAGTATATTGTCTTTTACACATGGGTTGAATGCCCAGTTGGTGTGGTCTTTCATTGATTCTGTTATAGTCATTGGATTTATTGACTATGTCCACAAGAAATTGAATCTCAGGGTTGTATATGGTGACATATTTGTACTTTGATAATAACTTTTCTTTGAATTTTGAAGTTTTTTTATGCAGAGTGTTAGCTGTCTGGAATGGGTTGCCAGGGCAGGTAGAGGAAATAAGTAGTTTGATGGATATAAGAGGCTTTTATATAGGAAGCTACCCAGGCGGAATACAAGGTGTTGTTCCTCTAACCTGAGTGTGGCCTCATTGCGGCAATAGAGGAGACCATAGATAGACATATCAGAATGGGAAGTAAAGTTAAAATGGGTGGCTGCTAGGAGATCCTGCATTTTCTAGTGGATGGAGTGTAGGTGCTCGGCGAAGCTGTCTCTCAATGTCAGGTCTCACGGATATACAGAGGGCCACTCCGGGAGCACCAGGTACAGTAGATGACCCTAACAGACTCACAGGTGAAGTGTCGCCTCACCTAGAAGGACTGTTTGGGGTGCTGAATGGTAGTGAGGGAAGAGGTGTAGGGGCAGGTGTAGCACTTGTTCTGCTTGCAAGGATAAGTGCCAGAAGGAGATCAGCGGGGAGGGATGAATTGACAAGGGAGTCGCGTAGGGAGTGATCCTTGTAGAAAGCAGAAAGTGAGGGGAAGGAAAGGTGCTTGGTGGTGGGATTTCATTGGGAGTTGGGATATTTTTAAATAGTATTGTTATTGTAACCATTTATTATCCAAATACTGATGTGTACACCAGGTCTGCAAGGACTTCAAAACATATCATCCAAAGTCATATGTTCTTCCAATTGTCTGGCTGGCACCAACCGGCGAAAGATGTTTCCTGTGAAAGCATCCCCCTGCTCTCTGGTTGTAAAAAAATCATCTGCTGCTTCATTTGGTAATAATCAACATGCATCTTTTTTTTATCATCGATGAGGTTTAAAGAATGAATGGGCGACACTGCATGTGTGTGCCAACAAAATATTTGTGTGTATCATAAGTTTGCCACCCCATCATATTATAGATTTGAAAATTTTATGAATGAAGTATATTTATGGAATCAAACTTGAGGCGAGAATCCTCTAAATCAGTAGTTAGAGGATAGCTGGGCTAGGTAACAAGATAACTAGCCAAGATTCTAACCTTCTTCCATACTCTAGGAGTAGCCTTGTGTGAGGAGTCGTCCTTCTCCCCCACACTGGTTAGTTAACAACTGAACAGCATCATGGGTAAAAGTGCACAGGTTATGTTGAACCTTGCCCATTTAATGCATGTAGATGGAAGCAGAAGGTGTGGATAATCATTAAATTGAGTCAATTATAGATGATAAAATGATGAAAGGCAGGTATGAGGTGCTGGAATATTATAGGTTCATAGATTAACCTAGTGTTGGTCCAGTACTGAGTGGATTTGTTAGGGATCATTCTAGGGTTGAATTGAATTTTCTTTATTGCTTACATCCTTGATGGACATGCGGAGTAAAAATCTTTACGTTACGTCTCCGCCCCAATGTGCAATTTGCAATTTATAGTAATTTGTAATAAATAGCATGCACAACAACATAGAAATACAATTTATCAGCGTGAGTTAATCAGTCTGATGGTCTGGTGGAAGATGCTGTCTTGGATTCGGTTGGTCCTGGCTTTTATGCTGCAGTACCGCTTCCCAGATGGTAGCAGCTGGAACAATTTGTGGTTGGGGTGACTCGGGCTCTCAATGATCCTTTGGGCCCTTTTTACACACCTGTATCTGTAAATGCCCTGAATAGTGGAAAGTTCACATCTACAGATGCACTGGGCTGTCCGCACCACTCTCTGCAGAGTCCTGCGATTGAGGGAAGTACAGTTCCCATACCAAGCTGTGATACAGCCAGTCAGGATGCTCTCAGTTGTGCCCCTGTAGGAAGTTCTTAGGATTTGAGGGCCCATACCAAACTTCTTCAACCATCTGAGGTGAAAGAGGCGCTGTTGTGCTTTTTACACTACACAGCTGGTATGTACAGACCATGTGAGATCCTTGGTGATGTGTATGCCAAGGAATTTAAAGCTGTTTACCCTCTCAACCCCAGATCCATTGATGGCAACAGGGGTTAGCCTGTCTCCATTCCTTCTGTGGTCCACAACCAGCTCCTGACATTATGAATCAGAATCAGAATCAGGTTTAATATCACTGGCATATGTCATGAAATTTGTTGTTAGGCTGCAGCAGTACATTGCAATACATTATAATAAAAACTAAATAGGTGTAAGTATATGTATATGAAATGTTAAATTAAATAAATAGTACAAAAAGAGAAATAAAAAACAGAGTGGTGAGGTAGTGTTCATGGATTCAGTGTCCATTCAGAAATCTGATGGCAGAGGGGAAGATGCTGTTCCTGAATCATTGCATGTGTGTCTTCAGGCTCCTGTACCTCCTCCTTCATGGTAGCAATGAGAAGAGGGCATGTCCTAGGTGGTGGGGGTCCTTAAAAGATGGATGCCACCTTTTTGAGGCATCGCTCCTTGAAGATGTCCTGGATGCTGGGGAGTCTAGTGCCCATGATGGAGCTGAGTATTCACAATTTTCCATAGTTTATTTCAATCATGTGCAGTAGACCCACCTCCCCCATACTGGATGGTGATGCAGCCAGTTAGAATGCTCTCCACGGCACATCTGTTGAAAGTTGCAAGTGTCTTTGATGGCATACCAAATCTCCTCAAACTCCTTATGAAATATAGATGCTGTTGTGCCTTCTAAGTAGCTGCATCAATATGTTGGGTCCAGGATAGATCTTCAAAGATGTTGACATCCAGGAACTTGAATCTGCTCACCCTTTCCACTGCTGATCCCTTGATGAGGACTGCTATGTGTGCCCTTGTCTTAATCTTTCTGAAGTCCACAATCAATCCTTGGTTTTACCAATGATGAGTGCAAGACTGTTTTTCTTTTGACACCAACTAGCTGATCTATCTCGCTTCAGTATGTCCTCTTGTCACCATCTGAAATTCTGCCAGCAGTATAGGATAGGATAATTATGGATGAACTAAAATAAGAAGAAGTCTTCAAGAAAGAAAACCCTGTCACTTAATGCACAGTGCAGGACAGATCCCCTTTGTCTCTTAACCTTCTGGTTAGGTGATTATTCATTGAGCAACCCCTCAGCTCCATAACAGAAAGGGGTATGTTTTGGGTGCCTGTTTTGTTTTGGAACAGACACCAGTATTGAATAGTCAAAGTGGTTCTGCTTGTTGGGATGTGCTACCATTGTAGTTTTGTATATTTATCTGACTGTTCTATATGATAAATTTAAGTAGGTGATTAGAGGAATTATAAGTTAATAATTTATTGTTATCTTTGTGTTGAAGAATGAGAGTGATATTTTCTTGGATTCTTTCTCCTGACCGTTCACTGTGTGAACAAACACTTTAATATTTCTCAGTTACAGCTTCAATGGCACTCCATTTTAGTTCAGTCACAAGTCCATTCGCTATTCAAAGTAGATACATCATGCCTCATATTGTTTCCTGCATTCAAATCCACAATTCAGCACCTCATTTGCACAGCTATCTCTAGTAAAAGGCATACCAGAGCCCAGGGGAGCTTTTATTGTGGATTCAATGACATTGTGTACTGCAGGGATAAGAGTGTCTGTGAACCATGGTGATTCAGGGCACATAATTCAGGCAAAATTTGACCGTCAGTTTACATTGGATTGCTTCAAATTGATCCCAATAGATTTGCATCAAGTGCATTGTCAGATTTTGGGACCTTTTAGGTCCTTTGCCATCTTTAATTAGCTGCCTGGAGTAGGAGGCTATTGTCCTCACTGTGGCTCACAGCAAGGATTTGCCCATGTCATTAGCAGGCATTCTGGAAGCTGAAGCTTAAGAGAAAGTGTTCAGCTCAACCTGGACTGTTTGCTTTCAGGAGTGTTTTTCGGTCTCCAAGCAATGCGTCTCAGCCGGAAACATTGACTGTTTACTCTTTTCATAGACGCTGCCCGGCCTGCCGAGTTCCTCCAGCATTTTGTGTGTGTTGCTCTGGATTGCATATATGCATGACATGGCTTGACTACATATCAATCTTATTTACCGTAGTCAAAATAATTTTTATGCTTTGGCAACGTGCTAACCCCGTATGGCACAACCTACAGGTTTATTTTTAAACAGGTTGGAATGGTACTGCAGTTGAACACTGACACAGATGTGGCAGTGAACAATTTAAATGATGTACTGGACTATAGTTCTTATCTCTAGTGTGCATAACAAATGTGAGCTGAACCGCACAGAACAATAAGGTTTGCGAGATAAAGAGTGGAACAAAGGAAGCATAGATGAAACAGGAGTAAGCTTTGAGACCTTTTAGTCTCTTCCAACATTAAATCATGGATTGATTTGTTTCAACTCCATTTATTTGTGATGGCTCCATAAACATTAATGCCCAAGCCAAGCAAAACATTTATGAATCACAGTTTTGTTTTCTGTTTATTTACTTCGTCAAACGGGATCAGCAGAACACTCAAATAGATCGTCCTTTCTAGACCAAAATAAAAAAAAAGCCTTGTCTGTGCAGCCTGACCTAGTAATTTAACTGTTCTAGCCCTGATGAACAAGTACTGCAGTTCTCCAAAGTAAACATATCCTTCCTGACTGTCATGCTGAGAAACAGATTCTTTCTCCAGATAATAGGTGCCTTCTTTTCCTTTTGATCATCACTGTAAGATTTTGGGCTCAGACAGCAGCATGGCTGAATCGTTCTGCTTTTCTGCTGTCATTGAATGACACCACTGTCACAGTTGTCAACCCTACTAGGTTTCAGCAGGCTCCAGCGATCATGCGGCAATCTGTCAATCAGCCTTGTCCCAAATGAGTGCAGGCCTTTGATGAACTGCTAATGAGGGGAGCTGAATGCCTTTCACTGAGCAGAACAGCAGCGGGCTGCCACTCAAGCGAAGATCCTAGGACACTGCTGATTTTTAAATGGTGCTTAGAAATGTCTCTGTGTGTGTGTTGAGACCTGGATACCTGTTGTGTATGTGAACGGCTGAGAATGCTCTATATAATGTTCATCCCAGTGTTTTGTATTGTTGAGTCAAAATAATGTGGGCAACACATGGGGTTCATTGCAAATGCCCAGAGTACTTGTGGGACACACAGGATGTTCAGGAGGACACTATGAATGTGACTACTCTATCTCACTTATTTCCTCTCCTATCAGATTCCTTCCTCTCCAGCCCTTGACCTTCCTGGCTTCACCTATCAACTTCTAGCTATCCTCCTCCCCCTCCCCCTACCCTTTTATTTGAGCATCTTCCCCCTTCCTTTCCAGTCCTGAAGAAATGTCTCGACTTGAAACATCGACTGCTTATTCATCTTAATAGATGCTGCCTGCTTTACTGAGTTCCTTCAGCATTTTGTGTGTGTTAATTAGGTGAATTAATGTGGTTTATGTTCTTGTGGGTGATGGTGAAGAGTACTCCATGAAAATCTGAATGGTTCAGCCCAATAACCATCCCATCTGGTCAAAAAGACTTTCCTCTTCCTACATTCAATATTTTTATGGCTAAAATGGCAATGTTCAAAATATGCAATTTCTATTGATTCCCCTATGATTTTTTCATCTGCATGTGCCAGTGCCCAGTTTTGCAATCTTTAAATCCTGAAGACATCAGGACAATCCTGACAAAGCTAGCAATTTAGACAATCCTGGTGCTCTATGAAGTAGACAGGGTTAATAATAAAGTGATTTTAAGAAGGAGTCTGACAATCAATTGGACAATCAGTTGAAAGGATGGTTGTGAACTGCTCCACCACTTACATGACCCAAGGCTGTGCTTTCTGGTCCTGTTCATTAGTCCATAATATGTGGGAGCAGGATTAGGCCATTTGGCCCATCGAGGCTGCTCCATTATTTCATCATGGTTGATTCATTTTCCCTCTCAACCCTAATCTCCTGCCTTTTCCCTGTACCCCTTCATGCCCTGACTAATCAAGAACCTATCAACCTCTGCCTGTGGCAACAAACTCCACAGATTCACCACACTCTGGTTAAAGAAATTACTCAACTCCATTCTAAAAAGACTCCCTTCTATTCTGAGGCTGTGTCCTCTGGTCTTGGGCTTCTCCACTATAGGAAACATCTTCTCCACATCCACTCTATTGAGGCCTTTCAACATTCAATAGTTTTCAATGAGGTCACCCTCTTTCTTCTAAACTGCAGTGAGTACAGGCCTAGAGCCATCAAACACTCAACCCTGGAATAATTTTCCTAAACCTCCTTGCACTATAGTAATGAGTTAATTCTAAAATGCTGAATATAAAGAGGTGATTAAAAATCTTCTACCTTTCTGTTTGCAAGATTGTTTGTGTTCTTTCTGAGCCAAAAACATTAAGCACATGCTGTTGGAAAACTTTGGAGTTTATTTATGAAAAAATAAATGCTTTAACTCTAATTAACCAACACTTAAGTATTTGCAATGTTTTCTAAATTTACTGAATGTATCACCAGTGTTGCCTTTCTTGGTGCTGAACAAAATATTGGCTGCAAGCACTGATCCAAGAGACATTAAATTCTTCTCTTTAATGTCTCTTTTCAGGGTGGCTGGGGTTCTGTCAGAGTTCGCAATCTGCACCTGTACTCAGACTGCATTTTTTCACGATGGATGAATTCCTGTTCCCAGAGCTCACAGACAGGCCATTTTCAACATATCCAAGAGCAGCCTGGAAGACACACACCTTTGGGATGTGGCCATGTGGGCAACCGATTCCATGCCGGTGTTGCCACCTGAGACATCTTGGGAGAAATGGAACACCGTGATGGCAGATGTGGCTGTCAGAGGCCTCTGTACTCGAGCGCTCTCCCTTTCTCTTGATGGTGGGGTGAGTTTGCTGCCAATTCTCGAGTTGGAGAATTTCAGAATAAAAAAGCAAAATGGTAGTCTGTAACATCGTAACAGCGACTGTTTGTTGGTCTCCCCTCTTACTGTGGGATGGATGATACTTCTCAAACCCCTGTTAATGAGAGAGAGAGAGCCTGTGGCTGTTGAATTGGTGGGTAAACAATGGTCTTTGTTGGACTGCAGATCATGGTCTCTCCTTGGGGGCTTTGCTGTTGCTTGCTTGCTGGGTGGTGGGTGCTGATGCTTCCTGCTGGAATGGGTGGGGACGGGGAGGGGGGAGGTAGATGCTTTGCATGGGAGGCGGGGAGAGGGGGCTTTGGGGTTCTATGTTTTTTTTCTGTCATTCATTCTTTGGGATTCTTTTCTGCTTTTGTAGATGTCTGCACAGAGTAAGAATTTCAGGTTGTATACTCTATACATTCTCTGATATTAAATGCAACTATTGAACCATATATATAAAAGAGATTTCATTCCACTGCAGGGCAACAGACAATTTGCCGGTTAATGACAGTGTCAGACCTATGGGCATTCAAGTATAGTATGCATCCTATTAATCACAATCTTCATATCAGGTCTATATATAACAACTAGCTACTAGATAGATTGCTACCACATTGACATAAATGTTCTTTTTGTTTCCAAGTATATATTCAAGTACCAATTGAATTAGCCAAGTACACTGCCAAATCCAGCATTTTACAAATTGTAAAATTTTGTTCGTATGATGTGTATCTTACCACATGCAATTCCACATCTTTATAAAATAATTAAATTAATTATTAGGCATGGTGTACACATACTGTTGGGTTCAGTGCACAAGACCATAAGATATAGGAACAGATCCATATACTCTTGTTGGCATTTGGCATTGGACATTTTCAATATACACATGTTATATGCAATATAATTTTCAGCATCATATCCATATAAGTGTGATAAAACCATTTTAAGACACTGTAAATACAGTAAATGTAAGACTTTCAGTTCCAATCTAAGACCCAGATCAAAATCCATGAAACAACTGGATGCAGGTTGCCTTCTTGTGGTGGGAGTGTTAAAGTGAGATTCATACTCAGAGAATAGCAAGCCCCTTTGTAATACCTCCAGTGCTTCAGTGATTTTTTTTTCTTATCTAATACTGATCAACATCACCAGAGCTAAATCTGTTAGAGCAAGGCATGCACATTGAAGTAACCAGTTGAACTTAAGAGAATCCAAGTCATTGTAAGATGAAGGAGTTATACATAAATGCCTTCTTGGTTGAAGACAGAAATCAATGTGCTTGGAAGATCTTTTGTTTTGGCTCGAAATATTCCACGGTTCAGCGAGTCTAGATAGAGCAGAGGATCTGAGGAAGAAGAGAAGAAAGATGGATGAAAATACAAGTTACTTTAGTGTAAGATGCGTCAAAGAATCAAAAAAGAAAATGTCAATAACTTCCTTGATCAGTAATTAAAATTTGATTGGAAGTAAATTGTAAACAGCTAATTGTAAACACTGCTTACTGATTGGATCACTATGGCACCCCAAATCCTCCTCTGATCAGCAATGAAATACATTCAGTGGCCACCTTATTAGGTACACCTGGACACCTGCTCCTTATTGCAACTATCTAATCAACCAATCATGTGGCAGCAATTCAATGCATAAACGCATGCAGACATGGTCAAGAGGTTCAGTTGTTGTTCAGAGCAAACATCAGAATGGGGGAAGAAATGTGATCTAAGTGACTTTGACCATGGAATGATTGTTGGTGCCAGACAGGGTGGTTTGAGTATCTCAGAAACTGCTGAGCTCCTGGGATTTTCAATAGTTCCACAGCTCCATTTAATATCAGAGAATGTATACAATATACAACCTGAAATTCTTACTCTTCGCAGGCATCCACAAAAACAGGAGTATCCAAGAATGAATGACAGTAAAAACATTAGAACCCCAAAGCTTCCCTACTCCTTCCCCCACATACAAGCAGCAGCAAAGTATCAACACTCTTCTCCCCAACGTATTTGAGCAAAATAACAGCATCAGCACCCACCACCCATCAAGCAAGCAAAAGCAAAGCCCTCAAGAGAGAGTATGATCAACAGTACAGAAAAACCAATCATTTACCTAACCAATTTGACACACCACAGGCGCTCTCCCTCCTTAGTAATGGGGCAGAGAGGTGTCGCACAGCAAGAGGGGAACCAACATACACAACAGTCTCCAGAGTTTACAGAGAATGGTGCGAAAAAAAATTTAAAAACATCCACTGAGTGGCAGTCCTGTAGGAGAAAATGCCTTGTTATGAGAGGGGTCGGAGGAGAACAGCCGAGCAACTTCAAGCTGACAGGAAGGCCACATTAACTCAAATAACCATACGTTACAATAGTGTTGTGCAGAAGAACATCTCTGGATGCACAACACCTTGAGCCTAGAAGCAGATGGACTACAACAGCAGAAGATCATGAACGTGCACTCAGCGGCCATTTTATTATGTACAGAAGGTACATTCACAACAGACCAGTTTTTGCTGTGAATGGCAATCAGATAATCACCAAAGTTTGGACTTTGACTTTTCCATTAACTTATATTGGGATTTGTGTGGAAGCTCAGTTTATGTTAGATTTCCAAATTGTACACTGTCATCACCAGGACATTGGGGACCCAAGTGTATGTATCCCAAACCAACTAGGATGAAAATTAATGAGCAGCACGTGGAAATTAAGATAATAATTCAATGTCAAATCTGGATTGTCAAGTAAAGAGAGCAAATAAAAGATTGGATGAGAGAAAGCTAAAGGACACCAAATCAGTACATGCAGCTCAACACACCTGAATGGGGAGCCAGAATTTGAATTATGTCCTTTCAGTGCAGCTTTAGGAAGAGTAGTAATCTTTGAGTACTACTCTTGATCCCAAGCAGTAATCTTTGAGTTTTTTTAAATAGTTAACTGTGTATATGCCAGAGGTTGCTATTTGATTTATACATGAATTATGATGATGAGTATTAGCTACCCTCTATTTTCCTAGCAGATCCAGCTCAGCTACATAAGTGTAACCCTCTCACATAACAAACAAGGCTCATTAGACAACTCTGCTAACAGCCACATAACTCAGCGGTGAAAAGGCTACCTTCAGTAAGAAGCACACATCTAGGGATGGTATGATTCAGGTTCAACCAAACAGGAAAGTTAGAATGTTCTGATGAGAGAATGAAAATTGTGGTGAATGCTGTATAAGTACTGCCCTATGCAAAGTTAAAATTTACCAGGAAATAACAGGTCATGCAGCAGCATACAATTACAGGAGAAATATATTGACCAGTATTTCAACTTTAACAAACAGTTAACAGAAAGGGGCCATTAAAGTTAAATCAGTTTGAATGTGCACATAAACATTGGAGCTCGTTTTTCTGGTAGTTGGGAATATCACTTTATTCATGGCACTGAACTCCCATTACCAGACACAGGTTGAACTTCCCTTGAAAAATGTCACAAACACACCGGCTAACTCAGAAGCATTAGCGCTTCTTCCTTGAAACCATTTACAGAAAGCACTCCTTGTAATAGGAACTCCCCTCTGAGTGGGTTCCTCCAAATATTTTCCCTTGTGCTTCTCTTCGCACCTCTTAACAAAAGGCCCCAAACCAGACTACTATACTTCAGAAATCTGATCCCGCCCAGCACTCTGTATCTTCCGTAGTATCCCACAGGGCAGAATGTTACAACACGTTACCAGAACAAATCCGACTGGCTGACACCACATTCCTAAATTCTGCAAATGGACCCTTAACTTTAGCTGAAGCCAAAACACTAGTCTATGAAGCTCATCTATCAGGAAACATTCACTGCATTCGCACAAAAACTGCTAAAATACAAATACCTCACAGCATAGCAGTAGAAATACAATAAAGTATGTTCTTAACCTGGGCATTACATTCTCTTCCCAGGGCATTACATAAGGAATGAAATTCTCCCATTCTGGTGTAATATTTCCTTCACCCATATTGACCACCTGTACCACTTTCTTATGAGCACCAGCTGATATGGCTCTTACTGTCATACAACATTGTGTTCTCTAACACTGCCCCATTGCAGACACTTTTGCTTAGTACTTCATTAAAAGATTCAAAGTATTTTTGAAGTATGTATACAGAATACTGTTACGAACCTGTAACAATTTAGAAATGAACCAGCAGCAATAGAGTTTACACTTGGAGTCTGGTTTTGATGTTAAAACCATTATCCTTATTCGTGACTACTTATAATATTGTCACTTAAACAAGATAAACAAAAGTTAACAGTGTTATGTGTATAAATGTGTGTAAATATAACTCCCAAACTATCGAGCCTGGGGGAACAAGGCTTAGAGTCTTGAGATGGTAAAGTAGGAAAGTTCGGTAATCCAAGGAATAAATGATGGGAGAGAGATATTTGTAACCCAAGGTAAAATGTAGAGAGAAGGCAATTACATTGAATTCCACAGATTCCACAATGGTAATTAATAAATATCAGTTATCGAAGATCCTCCGTGGAGCCGTTCCAAATCCACACGCGAATTACCACCCACGTGATCTGTCACAGGGATGTCATCTTCAAGGGGTCACCACATAACATACCCAGGCAAGGGTTAACTTCAAGTGGTCCCACAGGACATTCCTAAATCCACTCCTATGGATTATACGGAGTGACAACCACACATTCGGTGCACACTGGATCGATAATCAACCCACCCTTGTGGGTGGGTATAGCAGAGTTCCAAATTCCAGCTTCGACAAGCTGGAGCTGCTACCTTTTACCAGGTTCGCTCCTCTCTGACTCCGGACTGTGACTGTCTGTGTCCTTGTTCTAAAGGTAAACATGCTGCGAGTCAGTCAATCAGTGAACAACATCATAGTCCTGCCTCACTGAGTTCAGCGCTCTTTTAAAGTGACAGTCCACAGTAACCGAAACCTGCAAGTTTGTTACACTACAACCCTAAGATTTATCCTCCCACAGGTAGTCACGAAATAAAGAAACACCATGAAACCAGTTCAAAGAAAACATCAAACACCTAACATGTGAAAAATGAATGAACAGCAAACAGCAGAAAGTGAGCAAACAACACATAGAATATCAAATATCAAACTAGGAGTCCAGTAGTATTTCAGTTGCACTTTTACAGATTGTCGGGTGCAATGTTGTGGCCATCACTGAATTGTGGCTGAAAGATGGTTGTAGTTGGGAGCTGAATGTCCAAGGTTACACTTTTTTGTTTTGGAGGGATAGGAAGGTGGGCAGAGGTGGGTGGCGTGGCTCTGCTGGTAAAGAATAGCATCAAATTATTAGAAAGATGGGAAATAGGATCAGAAGATACTGAACCCTTGTGGGTTGAGTTAAGAAACTGCAAGGGTAAAATTACCCTTATGGCAGTTATATACAGGCTCCAAACAGTCGCTGGGATGTGGACTACAATGAGAAATAGAAAATGCATGTCCAAAGGCTAGTCATGGGAGATTTTAACATGCAGGTAGATTGGGAAAATTAGGTTCGTAACTGTGGTGAACTACATATACCTGTCTGGACTGCTCCTGTGGCTCCTCCCACAGACCCCTGCTGACTGCTCCTGTGGCTCCTCCCACAGACCCCGGTATAAAGGCGATTGAGGCCTGAGCCCGGCCTCATTCTCCAGGATGTAGTGTTGTTCATTCTTCCAGTCAATAAAAGCCGATATCTCGCTTCTTACGTCTCAGAGTGAGTTATTGATGGTGCATCAGTAACGGACCTCAAGAGAGTGAATTTGTTGAATGCCTGAGAGATGGCTTTTTTGAGCAGTTTGTAGTTGAGTCCTAGGGGATCAACTATACCGGATTGGGTGTTATGTAATGAACTGGAGGCAGTTAGGGAGCTTAATGAAAAGGGATGCTTAGGAGGCAGTGATCACAATATGATTGAGTTCAACTTGAAATTTGATAGGGAGAAAGTAAAATCTGACATAGCAGTATTTCAATGGAGTAAAGGAAATTACAGTGGGATGAGAGAAGAGTCGGCCAAAGTAAATTGGAAGGAGATGCTAGCAGGGATGACAGCAGAGCAGCAATGGCTTGAGTTTCTGGGAAAAATGAGGAAGGTGGAGGATGGATGTTTTCCAAAAACAAAGAAATACTCAAATGGCAAAATAGTACAAGCACGGCTGAAAAGGGAAGTCAAAGCTAATGCAACAGCAAAAGGGAGGACATACAACAAAGCAAAAATTCGTGTGAAGATAGAGGACTGGGAAGATTTTAAAAATCTACAGAAAACAGCTAAAAGAATCACTAGAAGGGAAAAGATGAAATATGAAAGAAATTTAACAAACAATATCAAGGTGGACAGAAAAAGCTTTTTCAAGTATATAAAAATTAAAAGAGATGAGAGTGGGTATGGGGCCAGTAGAAAATTAGGCCAGAGAAATAATAATGAGGGACAAGGAGATGGCAGATAAACTAAATGAGTATTTTGCATCAGTCTTCACTGTGGAAGACACTAGCAGTGTGCCAGGTGTTGAAGGGTATGAGGGAAGAGAAGTAAGTGCATTTAATATTACAAGGGAGAAGGTGCTCAAGAAGCTGAAAGACCTAAGGGTACATAAGTTACCCAGACCAGATGAACTGCACCCTAAACTTCTGAAAGAGGTAGTGGTAGAGATTGTGGAGGTATTTGTAATGATCTTTAAATAATCATTGGACTCTGGTATGGTTCTGGAGGACTGGAAAATTGCAAATGTCACTCTTTAAGAAAGGAGGGAGGCAGCAGAAAGGAAATTATAGACCAGTTAGTCTGACCTCAGTGGTTGGGAAGATGTTAGAGTCAATTGTTAAGGATGAGATTATGGAGTACTCGGTGACACAGGACAAGATAGGACAAAGTCAGTATGGTTTCCTCAAGGGAAAATCTTGCCTGATGAACTTTTTGGAATTCTTTGGGGAAATTACAAGTATGATAGATAAAGGAGATTCAGTAGATGCTGTATATTTGGATTTTCAGAAGGCATTTGACAAGGTGTCACACA
This sequence comes from Hemitrygon akajei, assembly GCF_048418815.1. Taxonomy (NCBI): domain Eukaryota; kingdom Metazoa; phylum Chordata; class Chondrichthyes; order Myliobatiformes; family Dasyatidae; genus Hemitrygon; species Hemitrygon akajei. The sequence goes on from NC_133131.1 coordinate 78,246,490, forward strand.
TGTAGCTGCTTACCAATTTAAAAGCCCATGTTGTTACAGGAAAGTTAGTAGCATGGTTCGAGCATTGGCTGATTGGTAAGAGACAGCGAGAGGGAATAAAAGTATCCTTTTCTAGATGGTTGCCAATGACTAGTGGTGTTCCACAGGGGTCAGTGTTGAGACTACTTCTTTTTATGCTTTAGATGAAGGTATAGATGTTTTGCTGCCAAGATGATACGAAGATTGGTGGAGGGGCAGATAGTTTGTGGAAACTGGTTGGCTGCAGAAGGAATTAGACAGAGTAGCAGAATGGGCAAGAAAGTGGCAAATGAAATGCAATGTTGGAAAATGCATGGTCGTGCACTTTGGTAGAAGACATAAATGTGCAGACTGTTTTCTAAATGGGGAGAAATCCAAATATCTGAGATGCAAAAGGATTTGGGAGTCCTTGTGCAGAACATACTAGAGGTTAACTTGCAGGTTGAGTCAGTGGTGAAGAAGGCAAATGCAATGTTAGCATTCATTACAAGAGATCCAGAATATATAAGTTGGGATGTGATGCTGAGGCTTTATGAGGCATTGGTGAGGTCTCACCTTGAGTATTGTGAACAGTTTTTGGCTCATTTGGTGAGGGTTCAGTGGAGGTTCATAAGGCTAATTCTGGGAATGAAAGGGTTATTATATGAGGAATGCTTTTTTGATGCTCTGGGTCTGTATTTGCTGGACTTCAGAAGGATGGGGGGGGGGGGATCTCATTGAAACCTTTCGAATGTTGAAAGGCCTAGACAGAGTAGATGTGGAAAGCATGTTTCCCATCGTGGTGAGTCTAGGACAAGTGGGCACAGCCTCAGGATAGAGGGGTGTCCATTTAAAACAGAGGTGAGAAGAAATGTCTTTTGCCAGAGGGTAGTGAATTTGTGGAATTTGTTACCACAAGCAGCTGTGGAGACCAAGTTGTTGGGTGTATTTAAGACGGAGTTTGATAAGGGTTCTTGATTGGCCACACAATCAAAGATTATGGGGAGAAGACCGGGGAGTGGGGCTAAGGAGGGACAATAAGGATCAGCCATAATTGAATGGTGGAGTAGATGGGCTAGATGGCCTAATTCTGCTCCTATGTCTTAAGGTCTATTCAGTTTAGTTCAGTTCAGCATCATGCTGCTAGCCCACTGCAGGCCACAGAGCAAAGCATTCTTTGCCAAAGTGCCCCAGACCACTTTGATCAAACCACTCAAAGCAGCAAAAAAACAGTAACACATGCAATGTGAATCCCAAAGACCCCAAAATGAGCCCACGCCTCTCTGAACAATCCTCGCAATACCGATTCCAAGACTCCTGCACTTTCCTCCGACAGGGAGAGGAAGACGCAGGCAGGTGGTGCCGAATGCCCGCTCAATCTCCACTCTCATCCTTGTTGACCTCAACCTTGTATAACGCCTCATTCGGAGAAAAGTAATGGAGTTGATCATGGGCTCACACCCTCACCACCTCATTAGTGGAGGTATACTAATCTGTCTACCTTTTTAGATAGATGTATTTGATCTTAAAGTGATAATGAGGAAGAGAGAACTTGTGCAGTGCTGATGTGATGAAAATCTGCTATCAAGTTAGTTTATCAGTTATCACTTCTGATGGCCTGTGTAATCTTCACCTTTGTAAGTGTTTTGCTGCTTTGCATATTCAAAAAATAATGATTGCATTTCAAAGATAGCATGTTGATTGTGAAGTACTTTGGGGTGTCCTGACAGTATTGCTGGGTGCTATGCAAATGTAAGCACGACCTTTAAAATCTTCTGCACATTATGAAAAAGGCAAGAAACATCAAAGAGTGCACGTTAAGGTATATATAAGAAAGATATGCTGTATTATCAGAAAAGTGGTGACGATCACGAAGACTATTCAAAGGTACATTTAATATCAGAGAAATGTATACAATATACATCCTGAAATGCTTTTTCTTTGCAACCATCCATGAAAGAGAGGCGCGCCCCCAAAGAATGAATGACAATTAAATGTTAGAACCCCAAAGTCTCCCCCAGCCCCCCTCCCTCCCTCACGTAAGTGGCAGCAAACAATGATGCCCCTCCCCCACCAGCAAAAATAAAAGCATCAGTACCTACCATCGAGCAATCAAGCGTGCAGCAAAGGTCACAGACTTGCAGCACCCAAAGACTGCTCATTCACCCAATATTCGACATGCTCTCTGTCTCCCTAATAAGGGAGAAAGAGGTGTCTCCATTCATGTTAACCATATAACAATTACAGCACGGAAACAGGCCATCTTGACCCTTCTAGTCCATGATGAACGCTTACACTCACCTAGTCCCACTGGCCCACACTCAGCCCATAACCCTCCATTCCTTTCCTGTCCATATACCTATCCAATTTTACTTTAAATGACAATACCGAACCTGCCTCTACCACTTCTAATGGAAGCTCATTCCACCCAGCTACCATTCTCTGAGTAGAGAAATTCCCCCTTGTGTTACCCTTAAACTTTTGCCCCCTAACTCTCAAATCATGTCCTCTTGTTTGAATCTCCCCTACTCTCAATGGAAAAAGCCTATCCACGTCAACTCGATCTATCCCCCTCATTATTTTAAATACCTCTGTCAAGTCCCCCCTCAACCTTCTACACTCCAAAGAATAAAGACCTAACTTGTTCAGCCTTTCCCTGTAACTTAGGTGCTGAAACCCAGGTAACATTCTAGTAAATCTTCCCTGTACTCTCTCTATTTTGTTGACATCTTTCCTATAATTCGGTGACCAGAACTGTACACAATGCTCCAAATTCAGCCTTACCAATGCCTTGTATAATTTTAACATTACATCCCAACTCCTATACTCAATGCTCTGATTTATAAAAGCCAGCATACCAAAAGCATTCCTCACCACTCTATCCACATGAGATTCCACCTTCAGGGAACTATGTACCATTATTCCTAGATCACTCTTTTCCACTGCATTCTTCAATGCCCTACCATTTACCATGTATGTCCTATTTGGATTATTCCTACCAAAATGTAGCACTTCACACTTATCAGCATTAAACTCCATCTGCCATCGTTCAGCCCACTCTTCTAACTGACGTAAATCTCTCTGCAAACTTTGAAAACCTACTTCATTATCCAGAACGCCACCTACCTTAGTATCATCTGCATACTTACTAATCCAATTTACCACCCCATCATCTAGATCATTAATGTATATGACAAACAACATTGGACCCAATACAGATCCCTGAGGCACACCACTAGTCACCGGCCTCCAACCTGACAAACAGTTATCCACCTCTACTCTCTGATATCTCCCATCCAGCCACTGTTAAATCCATTTTACTACTTCAATATTAATACCTAATGATTGAAACTTCCTAATTAACCTTCTGTGTGGAACCTTGTCAAAGGCCATACTGAAGTCTATATAGACAACATCCACTGCTTTACCCTCGTCAACTTTCCTCGTAATCTCTTCAAAAAATTCAATAAGATTTGTCAAACATGACCTTCCATGAACAAATCCATGCTGACTATTCCTAATCAGACCCTGTCTATCCAGATAATTATATATACCATCTCTAAGAATACTTTCCATTAATTTACCCACCACTGATGTCAAACTGACAGGCCGATAATTGCTAGGTTTACTCTTAGAACCCTTTTTAAACAATGGAATCACATGAGCAATACGCCAATCCTCCGGCACCATCCCTGTTTCTAATGACATTTGAAATATTTCTGTCAGAGCCCCTGCTATTTCTATACTAACTTCCCTCAAGGTCCAAGGGAATATCCTGTCAGGACCTGGAGATTTAACCCCATTCTGACATGTCAGTCCATGCCCTCCTCTTGTGGCATGATGAAGTCTCCCTCATGGCGGAGGACCAACAGTTTATATTCCATCCTGGTAGCCTCCTACCTGTTGGCATAAATATAGACTTCTCCTTCTGGTAAAAATATCCCTCTTCCTCCTCTCACTTCTTCTTTTCCCCACTCTGGCCTCTTATCTCTTCTCAACTGCCTATCAACTCCCCCTAGGTCCCCTCCTTCTTCCCTTTCTCCCGTGTCCACTCTCCTCTCCTATCAGATTCCTACCTCTCCAGCCCTTTACCTTTCTCACCCACCTGGCTTTGCCTATCACCTTCTAGCTATCCTCCTTCCCCTCCCTGCAGCTTCTCATTCTGACGTCTTCTCCCTTCCTGAAGAAGGGTCTCGGCTCAAAACGTTGACTGTTAATTCATTTCCAAGGATGCTGCCTGACCAGCTGAGTTCCTCCAGAATTTTGTGTCTGTTGTGTTAGGAGACTGTTTGGTTTCAATGCAGTACAGATAGAGTAAAACACTAAAGACAAAGACATAGTCTTAGCTATGCTTAGATCTTTTGCACACCTTGCATTTACTTCACTGCAAGGGTATGGTTACCATCCAGGCCCTAAACTCCAGGCATACCACTGTAAAGGAATCTCTTCCCCGCCCCATTCCACAATCCTCATCACCTCCAGCACACCATTCCACAAACTGACCACTGTTTGCTGGAGTAGAACTGCCTGATATAACACCCAAGTTTCATTTTGAGTCATTTCAGATTTCCCATCCTCATTTCCTCCCTTTGGACTGTGAGAGGAAACTGGAGCACTCAGAGGAAACCCACAGGGAAACGGGGAGAACATATAAACTCCTTATAGACAGTGGCGGGAAATGAATCTCAGTCAACTGTACTGTAAAGTGGTGTGATAACCACTACGCCACTGTCCTGTCCTAATCGGTTAGAAAATGATAGAATCTGCCCATTTTCTTTCAATACCACTTAAATCTTTAGTGATTTTCATTTTCATTTGATTTCTCTTTATTGTTGAATGGTTGAAAGAACAGTCAGATTTTATATTTCACAGAGCTGTAGAGAGATGCAGCACAGACCTAGGCCCTTCAGCCCACAAGCCTGTTCTAACCAAGAATCACCCATTTACACAAATCCCATTTTATTTGCCCTACATTTCCACCAATTCCTCCCAGATACAACCACTCACCCACGTACTAGAGAAGGGGTTCCCATCCCGGGGTCCATGAACCTTCTCAGTTAATGGTAAGGCTCCAAGGCATTAAAAAGGTTGGGAACCCCTGCACAGGGGGCACGTTACAACATGTCTTTAGGATGTGAATGGGAACTGGAGCATCAGGAGGAGACATGCAGAAAATAACAGAGGTTATAGTTGATTCAAAATTACTGGCACCGCAAGGCAGCATCTCTATCAGCCCCACCACTGTGTTTCTCCCCTGGTCATTTTTCCTTGCTCTTTCCCCTCCTCTCCACCATTCACTTGATCCATTTCTGGTGCGATGGGGAGGATGGGACATCATACAAAGGGACGATGGGCCATTGCTAAAGGTATGGGGGAATCATCAGATTGCAGAGATTGAAAGAGAAGCTTGCTGTGGCTGAATAAATCCTCCTGCTCCTTCGAGTCTACAAGCAGTACAAAAGTAGATAATTTATGAATTTAGCACCGGTAACGTTTTGCTGGAATTCCTAGGTAATTGAATGCTAGTTCACACTGATGTGTAAAAGTCTGGTTAAAGTATAACATGCATCCTTCTTACAGTGTTGAACCACATAAGAGAAGATTGCAATTTCATCACTAATCTGTAACACGTGACTGTTAAAAACTGAAAATGGGTGAGAGCTTTGCCTTTCAAGTGTCCCCAGAGTAGATGGCCCTCCACTCCCACACCCTTCCGCACTGCTCACCCTCCTGGACGTCAATGTGGAC